>NW_026926359.1:0-26776 GCF_032062105.1 Saccostrea cuccullata
ATGTAGTTGTTATATAGAGACCATGACAAGTATATAGTGTGTTATAGTCCCTGGTCTCTTGTATGCAATTTTTATATAGAGACCATGACATGATCAGACATGTATATAGTCATTTCAGTTGGTTAAAAACATTTAAAAAATGATCATCATGGCTTTCTATGTGAAAATCTGCATTTCAGACCATGACAAGGTTTATTTTATGTTACACTGTCACTTACTTGCAGCTTAATAGGCTGTAATCTGAAGATATCATAGGGCTTAATTATCAATGATTCCATGCTGCACGTAGGCAATGCAAAAATGAAAGTAGCCTCGTTCTGATTAGTCACGTGGTAAGAAGAGACCACGGTCTCATCGCTGTTTCTGTATAGTAAATATACCTCCTCTTCTGTAGTGCGACTAAAATGGGTACCGAAACTTGGGCCGAGCCGGTGTCGCATAATATTTGGTCCGCCTCGTTTAAAGGTCCGGCCGGACCAAATACGATAACATATTAGGTCCGCCTTTTATAAGAAAAGGTCCGGCCCGTATAAGAAAAGGTCCCCCTACGTTTTAAGGTCCGGGTGGTGCAAAATGTTTTAATCTTGACTTTAACATATGATATTAAAGAGAATCAGTTTATACTATATTATCAGAAGGATTTACCCTATTGTGTTTTATTTTTTGTACAACATACACGTATCTCTAGACAAGAATCCACTCGTTTAGTGTGCTTTGAGCATTGCAGTTTAGGACCATAATTTCTTTAAAAATAATGCCACAATTATTGTGCAAGTGTTTTTTTTTTCCTTAGAATTTACTTTGTGTAAATTAGTACGATTCAAGGTGTGAAATCTGTCGGTGTGTATAGCTAATAAAACAATGGGGTGTGACGTATTTATTTACCTGACAGGTACCCACAGGTAGAGCCCGCAGCAGATGGCGCTGTCAATGAATGGTCGGTGAACCAAATGGTCATGTGTTAGCTTTATATATCAATAGATTTGAAGTTTTTGAATTAATAAATTATGCTTAGGAACGATCATTCGTACACTTCAAAACTGCTACTTTTATAATAAGTATAATCGTATAGTCTTTATTTGAATATTTAAAGCTAAATATGGCGTATCATAATCTGAGCTAAAATTTAAAAATACTAGATAAAGCGTATAATAATTTACATGAGATTTGATATTTATGTTCAAATTAAATTTTTTACCGATATTGAACTTAAATATACCGACGTTTCTATTAGTTAAATTCAAACTAATTGAATTAAAACTGTGTCTGATATTTAAATTCCGAGTCGATAAGAATCGGTCATTGTTTTAAATCTCTGATATCTATACATGAAACGCAATTGATTTAAATTTCGGTAATGGAAAATTTTAAAGAATAAATTATAGACTGTTTAGTAAATCAAATGTCTTGGACATAAGTTCGGCGCAATCTTTGACATTTAATTTAGGGAACAAAATGAATGAAAAAAAATCTGTTAACTAGACTTAGTGCTTCATGTACAGCTGTATATATACAAAATTTTTATATTAAAAATGTTGTGTATAATAATTTTTTTTTTCAAAATTCCTTTTCTACGTACATGTACCTGTTAAACATTAAATTGCCGGAGAGGTACCTAGCAAAAATTCCGGAAATGAAAAGAAATAAATGTCGGGAAAAAAGAGTAATTGTCGGAAATAAAATAACGAAATGTCGGAAATGAAATACAGCGGTTCTTTCTGTATATAAAAGAGAGATCTTTTTAATATTGTTAGTCGTAACTTATAGAAAAAAACGCCTTATATGATTTAAAGAAATTTCTTATCCCAAGTGTGGAGTTTAATACTACATGAAAGATCGATAAAGGGTACATGTAATTCTCTAGTTTCCTGTTGTCTTTACATATACCTTTTGTTTTCTTTTTATAATCATATTTTGGTCCTTTATTTGTGGATAGTGTAAAATATAACTTAATATTGAATTCTATCTCTATTTACATTTACTGCAGAAACAAAATGCATGATTGTAATGTTCAGTTAAAGACTAAAGCAGCTCACACAATGTGGAAAACATATACATGTACACCAGGGGATTGTTTTACAAAAGAACTTATGACTCAGACCAAAAACTTAAGCTGATTGTACAATTTTATAAAATTAATGATTCTTTTTTAAATAACTGTAAATTATTTTCTATTATAACCGACATGGAGCCTTTTCGAAAAATTGTTTATAATTATTTATCTTACGCCTGTATGAAAAGGATTAAGCCTAAGGGGGAAAGTTTTTACAAGTTCTCGTCCATATACTCAAAAATAGAAGAAGAAAAAAAAAAGCATACATGTGTCTACAGTTGGATCCAGCATTGCATCACTTGACCCTCTTCATATGTTGTGTATCAAGTATTTTTTTAATTTTGAATCTCTGCAGCCCCCCCCCCCCCCCCAAACCTCACCACAGCCCGCAACAATACCCAGAAAGAGCCATAGCGCATTTGATAGGCATTTTCGCCTACACTACTAGTGATTTTTTTTAAATTACATTGCTTAACCTAAATTTTGTCATACAATCTTAGTCTATACCATAGGCACTTTGGGTATGGACCCCCCCTTTTCCATTTTTTTTTCTTTTTAAATCTGGGTTCGAGTCACCTTTTTCCAATTTTTCTATTCTAATATGCACTATATGTTATCAAAAATGCAACTCTTTTGTTTCTACAAGCTGTTTTTAAAATATATGTATCAGTGGAAAACGGCATTTTTAAAAACAGCTTGTAGAAACAAAAGAGTTGCATTTTTGATAACATATAGTGCATATTAGAATAGAAAAATTGGAAAAAGGTGACTCGAACCCAGATTTAAAAAGAAAAAAAATGGAAAAGGGGGGGGGGGTCCATACCCCAAGTGCCTATGGTCTATACATGCATAAAACCAAATCACACAACAATTATATGCAAATGTTAATAGTTCCCTCATATGATAAATATGAAAATTATCCAGTTTGTATGGAATATTATACATTTATTGCATGATAGTGAGGGAAATATGAAGACTTATTCAGCCAAGAAAATCATATTCCCCGAGGGCTTCGCCCAAGGGGAATATGATATTTCTTGGCTGAATAAGTCTTCATGTTTCCCGAACATTCATGCAATGAATTGTTTATTATACCAAAACAAGCAAAGCCTTTGAAATAAACATAAACTTTCAAATTCGGCACCGCTCTCAAATTCATTTTCAATGTTAACGTAAGTCACAAAACTGATGACAATGTGTTGACTAAAGCGTTTATTATGCTTCCTGTCAGTTTGTCTCTATATAAGCGTTTATTATGCTTCCTGTCAGTTTATCTCTATATAACCCATACCCTACTATTCTCGCATAGTGGTCTAAAGATTTATATAGCGAAAGCATACTATGCCGAAATAGTGCACGGCCTTCTTTTCTGAATAAAATTCTTTAATGCACACACCGAGAATCGTACTCACGACCATGAGGTTGCCAGTCCGATGCCTTATCGATTACGCCACAGAGGCGATCACTGATTGGGAGAATTTTATTAAATATATAAACTTAATTTATACATTTGACAGAAGAAGGAGAAAATAGACAAATATTATTTGAAAACAGTTATATTTATTCTAAGGAATCTTAGATAAATGTGTACAACAAAGTTTCAAACTAATTACATCCAGATCGTTAGATGAATTGATATCATGGGGTCGTAAAAACGCTTTTTATATAGCGCTTGATTGAAGGATGTATAAGAAAATTATCAATGAGAATTATCAATGCACGTCTGTAAACAAACCAGTCTTACTAACAAAACAGAAAATAAAGATGAGTATCTTTGGGATAGAAAATCCTGACTTATTTAGAGAAAATACTAGTAACCAAAATAACTAAGCATGCAACTAATTTTAGCATGAAGATTTTGAATGAGTTTTTGCAAGTGCGCTGTGTTACCATTTTTTTCAGGAAAAAATCAAATGGATTGCCGCATAAATAACAACAGTCAGCATAATAATAACAATAGTGTTGCATTATGCATGTACTATGCCTAAATAGGTGGTCTTTGCTCATTGCAAGGGAAATTTTATACGGGGTTTATTTTCGTATAGAATATAAGAATCAGAGAAAGTGACATGACGGACCTTATTTAAAGCGCAGCATAATATATAAGGTCCGTCCTCTGTATTTCAGTGATCTGTATGTTATGAAGGGAAATGTTTGGACAGGGTTTATTTTCGTGGATTAAAAACACAAGAAAGAGACAGGGTGCACCCATGGACCTTAAAACGCAATTATCAGAAAAGGTCCGCCCTCTGTATTTCAGATATCTTTATGTTTTAAAGGGAAATTTTTGGACAGGGTTTATTTTCGTACCTAAAAACACAAGAAAAAGACAGGGCGGACCTTAAAACGCAGTTATCAGAAAAGGTCCGCCCTTTATATTTCAGATATCTTCATGTCATAAAGAGAAATTTCTAGACAGGGTTTATTTTCGTAGCTTAAAAACACGAGAAAAGGACAGGGCGGACCTTAAAACGCAGTTATCAGAAAAGGTCCGCCCTCTGTATTTCAGATATCTTTATGTTTTAAAGGGAAATTTTTGGACAGGGTTTATTTTCGTAGCTTAAAAACACGAGAAAGGGAGAGGGCGGACTTTAAAACGCAGTTATCAGAAAAGGTCCGCCCTCTGTATTTCAGATATCTTCATGTCATAAAGGAAATTTTTGGACAGGGTTTATTTTCGTAACTTAATGAACTAGAGAAAGACACAGGGCGGACCTTAAAACGCAGTTATCAGAAAAGGTCCGCCCTCTGTATTTCAGATATCTTTATGTTTTAAAGGGAAATTTTTGGACAGGGTTTATTTTCGTAGCTTAAAAAACGAGAAAGGGACAGGGCGGATCTTAAAACGCAGTAATCAGAAAAGGTCCGCCCTCTATATTTCAGACATCTTTATATGTTTTAAAGAGAAATTTCTAGACAGGGTTTATTTTCGTAGCTTAAAAACACGAGAAAAGGACAGGGCGGACCTTAACACGCAGCTATCAGAAAAGGTCCGCCCTCTATATTTCAGGTATCTTCATGTCATAAAGAGAAATTTTTGTACAGGGTTTATTTTCGTACCTTAAAAACACAAGAAAAGGACAGGGCGGACCTTAAAACGCAGTTATCAGAAAAGGTCCGCCCTTTATATTTCAGATATCTTCATGTCATAAAGAGAAATTTCTAGACAGGGTTTATTTTCGTAGCTTAAAAACACAAGAAAGAGGCAAGGCGGACCTTAAAACGCAGTTATCAGAAAAGGTCCGCCCTCTGTATTTCAGATATCTTTATGTTTTAAAGAGAAATTTTTGGAAAGGTTTTTTTTTTTTAGTAGCTTAAAAACACAAGAAAGGGACAGGGGGGACCTTAAAACGCAGTTATCAGAAAAGGTCCGCCCTTTATATTTCAGATATCTTCATCTCATAAAGAGAAATTTCTAGACGGTTTATTTTCGTAGCTTAAAAACACGAAAAAAGGACAGGGCGGACCTTAAAACGCAGTTATCAGAAAAGGTCCGCCCTCTGTATTTCAGATATCTTTATGTTTTAAAGGGAAATTTTTGGACAGGGTTTATTTTCGTAGCTTAAAAACACGAGAAAGGGAGAGGGCGGACCTTAAAACGCAGTTATCAGAAAAGGTCCGCCCTCTGTATTTCAGATATCTTCATGTCATAAAGGAAATTTTTGGACAGGGTTTATTTTCTAACTTAATGAACTAGAGAAAGACACAGGGCGGACCTTAAAACGCAGTTATCAGAAAAGGTCCGCCCTCTGTATTTCAGATATCTTTATGTTTTAAAGGGAAATTTTTGGACAGGGTTTATTTTCGTAGCTTAAAAGACGAGAAAGGGACAGGGCGGATCTTAAAACGCAGTTATCAGAAAAGGTCCGCCCTTTATATTTCAGATATCTTCATGTCATAAAGAGAAATTTCTAGACAGGGTTTATTTTCGTAGCTTAAAAACACAAGAAAGAGGCAAGGCGGACCTTAAAACGCAGTTATCAGAAAAGGTCCGCCCTCTGTATTTCAGATATCTTTATGTTTTAAAGAGAAATTTTTGGACAGGGTTTTTTTTTTCGTAGCTTAAAAACACAAGAAAGGGACAGGGGGGACCTTAAAACGCAGTTATCAGAAAAGGTCCGCCCTTTATATTTCAGATATCTTCATCTCATAAAGAGAAATTTCTAGACGGTTTATTTTCCGCCCTCTGTATTTCAGATATCTTTATGTTTTAAAGGGAAATTTTTGGACAGGGTTTATTTTCGTAGCTTAAAAACACGAGAAAGAGACAAGGGCGGACCTTAAAACGCAGTTATCAGAAAAGGTCCGCCCTCTGTATTTCAGATATCTTCATGTCATAAATAGAAATTTTTGGACAGGGTTTATTTTTGTAGCTTGAAAACGCGAGAGATGGACAGGGCGGACCTTAAAACGCAGTTATCAGAAAAGGTCCGCCCTCTGTATTTCAGATATCTTTATGTTTTAAAGGGAAATTTTTGGACAGGGTTTATTTTCGTAGCTTAAAAAACGAGAAAGGGACAGGGCGGATCTTAAAACGCAGTAATCAGAAAAGGTCCGCCCTCTATATTTCAGACATCTTTATATGTTTTAAAGAGAAATTTCTAGACAGGGTTTATTTTCGTAGCTTAAAAACACGAGAAAAGGACAGGGCGGACCTTAACACGCAGCTATCAGAAAAGGTCCGCCCTCTATATTTCAGGTATCTTCATGTCATAAAGAGAAATTTTTGTACAGGGTTTATTTTCGTACCTTAAAAACACAAGAAAAGGACAGGGCGGACCTTAAAACGCAGTTATCAGAAAAGGTCCGCCCTTTATATTTCAGATATCTTCATGTCATAAAGAGAAATTTCTAGACAGGGTTTATTTTCGTAGCTTAAAAACACAAGAAAGAGGCAAGGCGGACCTTAAAACGCAGTTATCAGAAAAGGTCCGCCCTCTGTATTTCAGATATCTTTATGTTTTAAAGAGAAATTTTTGGAAAGGTTTTTTTTTTTTAGTAGCTTAAAAACACAAGAAAGGGACAGGGGGGACCTTAAAACGCAGTTATCAGAAAAGGTCCGCCCTTTATATTTCAGATATCTTCATCTCATAAAGAGAAATTTCTAGACGGTTTATTTTCGTAGCTTAAAAACACGAAAAAAGGACAGGGCGGACCTTAAAACGCAGTTATCAGAAAAGGTCCGCCCTCTGTATTTCAGATATCTTTATGTTTTAAAGGGAAATTTTTGGACAGGGTTTATTTTCGTAGCTTAAAAACACGAGAAAGGGAGAGGGCGGACCTTAAAACGCAGTTATCAGAAAAGGTCCGCCCTCTGTATTTCAGATATCTTCATGTCATAAAGGAAATTTTTGGACAGGGTTTATTTTCTAACTTAATGAACTAGAGAAAGACACAGGGCGGACCTTAAAACGCAGTTATCAGAAAAGGTCCGCCCTCTGTATTTCAGATATCTTTATGTTTTAAAGGGAAATTTTTGGACAGGGTTTATTTTCGTAGCTTAAAAGACGAGAAAGGGACAGGGCGGATCTTAAAACGCAGTTATCAGAAAAGGTCCGCCCTTTATATTTCAGATATCTTCATGTCATAAAGAGAAATTTCTAGACAGGGTTTATTTTCGTAGCTTAAAAACACAAGAAAGAGGCAAGGCGGACCTTAAAACGCAGTTATCAGAAAAGGTCCGCCCTCTGTATTTCAGATATCTTTATGTTTTAAAGAGAAATTTTTGGACAGGGTTTTTTTTTTTTCGTAGCTTAAAAACACAAGAAAGGGACAGGGGGGGACCTTAAAACGCAGTTATCAGAAAAGGTCCGCCCTTTATATTTCAGATATCTTCATCTCATAAAGAGAAATTTCTAGACGGTTTATTTTCCGCCCTCTGTATTTCAGATATCTTTATGTTTTAAAGGGAAATTTTTGGACAGGGTTTATTTTCGTAGCTTAAAAACACGAGAAAGGGAGAGGGCGGACCTTAAAACGCAGTTATCAGAAAAGGTCCGCCCTCTGTATTTCAGATATCTTCATGTCATAAAGGAAATTTTTGGACAGGGTTTATTTTTGTAACTTAATGAACTAGAGAAAGACACAGGGCGGACCTTAAAACGCAGTTATCAGAAAAGGTCCGCCCTCTGTATTTCAGATATCTTCATGTCATAAAGGAAATTTTTGGACAGGGTTTATTTTCTAACTTAATGAACTAGAGAAAGACACAGGGCGGACCTTAAAACGCAGTTATCAGAAAAGGTCCGCCCTCTGTATTTCAGATATCTTTATGTTTTAAAGGGAAATTTTTGGACAGGGTTTATTTTCGTAGCTTAAAAGACGAGAAAGGGACAGGGCGGATCTTAAAACGCAGTTATCAGAAAAGGTCCGCCCTTTATATTTCAGATATCTTCATGTCATAAAGAGAAATTTCTAGACAGGGTTTATTTTCGTAGCTTAAAAACACAAGAAAGAGGCAAGGCGGACCTTAAAACGCAGTTATCAGAAAAGGTCCGCCCTCTGTATTTCAGATATCTTTATGTTTTAAAGAGAAATTTTTGGACAGGGTTTTTTTTTTTCGTAGCTTAAAAACACAAGAAAGGGACAGGGGGGGACCTTAAAACGCAGTTATCAGAAAAGGTCCGCCCTTTATATTTCAGATATCTTCATCTCATAAAGAGAAATTTCTAGACGGTTTATTTTCCGCCCTCTGTATTTCAGATATCTTTATGTTTTAAAGGGAAATTTTTGGACAGGGTTTATTTTCGTAGCTTAAAAACACGAGAAAGGGAGAGGGCGGACTTTAAAACGCAGTTATCAGAAAAGGTCCGCCCTCTGTATTTCAGATATCTTCATGTCATAAAGGAAATTTTTGGACAGGGTTTATTTTCGTAACTTAATGAACTAGAGAAAGACACAGGGCGGACCTTAAAACGCAGTTATCAGAAAAGGTCCGCCCTCTGTATTTCAGATATCTTTATGTTTTAAAGGGAAATTTTTGGACAGGGTTTATTTTCGTAGCTTAAAAAACGAGAAAGGGACAGGGCGGATCTTAAAACGCAGTAATCAGAAAAGGTCCGCCCTCTATATTTCAGACATCTTTATATGTTTTAAAGAGAAATTTCTAGACAGGGTTTATTTTCGTAGCTTAAAAACACGAGAAAAGGACAGGGCGGACCTTAACACGCAGCTATCAGAAAAGGTCCGCCCTCTATATTTCAGGTATCTTCATGTCATAAAGAGAAATTTTTGTACAGGGTTTATTTTCGTACCTTAAAAACACAAGAAAAGGACAGGGCGGACCTTAAAACGCAGTTATCAGAAAAGGTCCGCCCTTTATATTTCAGATATCTTCATGTCATAAAGAGAAATTTCTAGACAGGGTTTATTTTCGTAGCTTAAAAACACAAGAAAGAGGCAAGGCGGACCTTAAAACGCAGTTATCAGAAAAGGTCCGCCCTCTGTATTTCAGATATCTTTATGTTTTAAAGAGAAATTTTTGGAAAGGTTTTTTTTTTTTCGTAGCTTAAAAACACAAGAAAGGGACAGGGGGGACCTTAAAACGCAGTTATCAGAAAAGGTCCGCCCTTTATATTTCAGATATCTTCATCTCATAAAGAGAAATTTCTAGACGGTTTATTTTCGTAGCTTAAAAACACGAAAAAAGGACAGGGCGGACCTTAAAACGCAGTTATCAGAAAAGGTCCGCCCTCTGTATTTCAGATATCTTTATGTTTTAAAGGGAAATTTTTGGACAGGGTTTATTTTCGTAGCTTAAAAACACGAGAAAGGGAGAGGGCGGACCTTAAAACGCAGTTATCAGAAAAGGTCCGCCCTCTGTATTTCAGATATCTTCATGTCATAAATAGAAATGTTTTGGACAGGGTTTATTTTCTTAGCTTAAAAACTACGAGAAAGACACAGGGCGGACCTTAAAACGCAGTTATCAGAAAAGGTCCGCCCTCTGTATTTCAGATATCTTTATGTTTTAAAGGGAAATTTTTGGACAGGGTTTATTTTCGTAGCTTAAAAGACGAGAAAGGGACAGGGCGGATCTTAAAACGCAGTAATCAGAAAAGGTCCGCCCTCTATATTTCAGACATCTTTATATGTTTTAAAGAGAAATTTCTAGACAGGGTTTATTTTCGTAGCTTAAAAACACGAGAAAAGGACAGGGCGGACCTTAACACGCAGCTATCAGAAAAGGTCCGCCCTCTATATTTCAGATATCTTCATGTCATAGAGAAATTTTTGTACAGGGTTTATTTTCGTACCTTAAAAACACAAGAAAAGGACAGGGGGGACCTTAAAACGCAGTTATCAGAAAAGGTCCGCCCTTTATATTTCAGATATCTTCATGTCATAAAGAGAAATTTCTAGACAGGGTTTATTTTCGTAGCTTAAAAACACAAAAAAGAGGCAAGGCGGACCTTAAAACGCAGTTATCAGAAAAGGTCCGCCCTTTATATTTCAGATATCTTTATGTTTTAAAGAGAAATTTTTGGACAGGGTTTTTTTTTTCGTAGCTTAAAAACACAAGAAAGGGACAGGGGGGACCTTAAAACGCAGTTATCAGAAAAGGTCCGCCTTTTATATTTCAGATATCTTCAGGTCATAAAGAGAAATTTCTAGACGGTTTATTTTCGTAGCTTAAAAACACGAGAAAAGGACAGGGCGGACCTTAAAACGCAGTTATCAGAAAAGGTCCGCCCTTTATATTTCAGATATCTTCATGTCATAAAGAGAAATTTCTAGACAGGGTTTATTTTCGTAGCTTAAAAACACAAAAAAGAGGCAAGGCGGACCTTAAAACGCAGTTATCAGAAAAGGTCCGCCCTCTGTATTTCAGATATCTTTATGTTTTAAAGAGAAATTTTTGGACAGGGTTTTTTTTTTCGTAGCTTAAAAACACAAGAAAGGGACAGGGGGGACCTTAAAACGCAGTTATCAGAAAAGGTCCGCCTTTTATATTTCAGATATCTTCATGTCATAAAGAGAAATTTCTAGACGGTTTATTTTCGTAGCTTAAAAACACGAGAAAAGGACAGGGCGGACCTTAAAACGCAGTTATCAGAAAAGGTCCGCCCTCTGTATTTCAGATATCTTTATGTTTTAAAGGGAAATTTTTGGACAGGGTTTATTTTCGTAGCTTAAAAACACGAGAAAGGGAGAGGGCGGACCTTAAAACGCAGTTATCAGAAAAGGTCCGCTTTCTGTATTTCAGATATCTTTATGTTTTAAAGAGAAATTTTTGGACAGGGTTTTTTTTTTCGTAGCTTAAAAACACAAGAAAGGGACAGGGGGGACCTTAAAACGCAGTTATCAGAAAAGGTCCGCCTTTTATATTTCAGATATCTTCATGTCATAAAGAGAAATTTCTAGACGGTTTATTTTCGTAGCTTAAAAACACGAGAAAAGGACAGGGCGGACCTTAAAACGCAGTTATCAGAAAACGTCCGCCCTCTATATTTCAGACATCTTTATATGTTTCAAAGAGAAATTTCTAGACAGGGTTTATTTTCGTAGCTTAAAAACACGAGAAAAGGACAGGGCGGACCTTAACACGCAGCTATCAGAAAAGGTCCGCCCTCTATATTTCAGGTATCTTCATGTCATAAAGAGAAATTTTTGTACAGGGTTTATTTTCGTACCTTAAAAACACAAGAAAAGGACAGGGCGGACCTTAAAACGCAGTTATCAGAAAAGGTCCGCCCTTTATATTTCAGATATCTTCATGTCATAAAGAGAAATTTCTAGATAGGGTTTATTTTCGTAGCTTAAAAACACAAGAAAGAGGCAAGGCGGACCTTAAAACGCAGTTATCAGAAAAGGTCCGCCCTCTGTATTTCAGATATCTTTATGTTTTAAAGAGAAATTTTTGGACAGGGTTTTTTTTTCGTAGCTTAAAAACACAAGAAAGGGACAGGGGGGACCTTAAAACGCAGTTATCAGAAAAGGTCCGCCCTCTATATTTCAGATATCTTTATATGTTTTAAAGAGAAATTTCTAGACAGGGATTATTTTCGTAGCTTAAAAACACGAGAAAAGGACAGGGCGGACCTTAACACGCAGCTATCAGAAAAGGTCCGCCCTCTATATTTCAGATATCTTCATGTCATAAAGAGAAATTTTTGGACAGGGTTTATTTTCGTAGCTTAAAAACACGAGAAAGGGACAGGGCGGACCTTAAAACGCAGTTATCAGAAAAGGTCCGCCCTCTGTATTTCAGATATCTTCATGTCATAAAGGAAATTTTTGTACAGGGTTTATTTTCGTAACTTAATAAACCAGAGAAAGACACAGGGCGGACCTTAAAACGCAGCTATCAGAAAAGGTCCGCCCTCTGTATGTCAGATATCTTTTTGTTTCAAAGGGAAAATTTTAGACAGGGTATATTTTCGTAGCTTAAAAACACAAGAAACGGACAGGGCGGACCTTAAAACGCAGTTATCAGAAAAGGTCCGCCCTCCGTATTTCAGATATCTTTATGTTTTAAAGGGAATTTTTGGACAGGGTTTATTTTCGTTGCTTAAAAACACGAGAAAGGGACAGGGCGGACCTTAAAACGCAGTTATCAGGGAAGGTCCGCCCTTTGTATATCTTATTACACAGCAAAAATTATGGACGGGGCACATCTCTCTCATTAACAATAGAGAACGACGACAGACAACGGACAAATCGTGATGAGAAAAGCTCACTTAAGCTTTCGGCTGATGTGAGCTAAAGAGTAGCAGGGGGCGCTTAAAATGCACCAGAAGAAAGGGTCCGCCTTTTGTTTTGAAAAAAAAAAATAGACAATTGCTAACTTAATTTCCAACTACTGTCTATTAATAAGAATCAGAAAACATAAGACAATACATTGACAAAAAAGACTGATTTATTGATTAAATGCTGCTTATCATCGCTCTCGAGAATTTTTCACTCATATAGAGACGCCACCACTTGCCTCCAGTGAGCTACAGATTTTGTCCTTTACTCGGCACTTACGGCCATTGAGTAGGGAGGGATCTTTTTCGTGCCAGCACCTACTGCAACACGGGACCCCGGTTTATACGTTTTCATCCGAAGGACCGGTTTCCACGTCCCCACGGTTGGATTCGAACCTGCGACGTAAGGATCAACTCCTTACTTCGACGCTCTCACCATGCACTCAATGTAATGCTATTGTTATGAATTTCATTTCTTTTTACTGTTTAATTTGAATATATAAGCAAGGAATATGCTTATAAAATCTACGGAAGTAAATTGGGGGGGGGGCTATTTCAAAGGGAAAAAATTGTCAAACTTTAAAAAAAAAAAAAAAAAAAAAAAAAACTTGACAAGCACAAAAAAGAAAAAGGAAATTTTGACAGGAGGGGGGGTAGGTGATTTTAACTTTTTCCAGAAACAATTTTTCCCCAAACACCAACACTTACTTACCCTTCTTTGACTACACTGCAACGTGCCCGTTGAAAGTGGGGTTAAACTTGTGTCCCAATGTTCACTGCATATATTAATATAACTATCTTTGCAAAAAAGTCCCCCCCCCGGTTTCGACGCCTATGTACTTTGAGAGAGTAAATTTCTTAAATCGCGCTTATTATTTTATATACATGTAATTCATTGTTCTATGATGCTGTGAGTTCCTTTAACTTTTTCTGGTTCGTGACATACACTAGTAGTTTGTTTGTGTTTTTTTTTTGTACAATTAAACTGACAAGAAGTCAAAGCTGTAATGATTTCGGTTAACGATCCAGTGTATGTACAATTGCAGGGGATGTGTCTTCTGTATTGTATATCTGCGTACGTTCTTGAATATCTCTCTTGATGCAAAGGATCAAATCGGCCGCGAACGAAATTCTGTTTTTCAAAAAGTAATTTCACAATTAAAAAAGCACCTATGTTAGGAAAGCACACGTTCCAAAAAGAGTTTCTGATCCGCTCCGCTCCACATAATCTATGTGGAGCGGAGCGGATCAGAAACTCTTGACTTGGGAAGATGAATAAATACATGTAGTTTAAAAAATAGATAAGTAGAAATTTTAGTACATTTGCTCATAGAATGGATTTATCGATGTAATAATTTCAGTGAGAAATGATAAGAATTTATTGTCGTCAAAATGAAGATGTAGGCCTTTCAAGATGAACCACCTGGATCTTTGTCACATGATAATGTCACTGGATTCTGCAGGATAGGATAGGCTACGCTGCAAGGCACGGTGCAAAATGAAGAGATATTATCCTTATGTCACTCGCAGCTCTAACATATTCAAAACAATTTTTTACAAGTTGAACAACTTTTCAATTCTTATTCATGCACTTTTACAATGTCATTATTATCCGGAAAATCATGACGATTTTCTTCCATATCTTATACACTCCCCAGTCAGTGAGTACCTATTTTAAACTCTTTTTTGTTTAACCATAAATTGTCAATTATCTGACGAGAAATGACTATGAAGTCGAAACATAATTAACAACAATTAATATTTAGTTTAAAACAGTTTTAAAAATATTTTACTCGTAATTTTACACGTTATCATTTAAAAATTATTTTACTGAACTAATACAAAAAAAGAACATCTCATTTCCCCATGTACGCATTCTAACACAATCACAAATAGCCTGCCCCCCACCACCACTTTTTCCCCCAACATTACCTTTGCTTTAGAAAATGTCCATTAAGAAGATGATTGCCCCCCCCCCCACTTTTTACCACAGTATATTTATAGCAAGGAAATATGGGAAAGAATTGGAAGTGAAAGGAAGTTGGCCTCGAAAGAAGTTGGCCACTACCCCCCCCCCCTCCCCACGATATAGGATTTTCGTTCGAGTTTGGGCAATTTTTCTTTTTTTTTCTTTTCGTTTTTGATACGTCATGATATTAAAGACTATTTCTATTTAATTTATTTTTTTTAAAAATGGATGCGTTTTTATTTCTCTTTAATGTGTATTGGTTGAAAAAATTCTTCCTATAGCTCGTAAAGCAGTGGAAAGGGAGAAAAAAATCTGTACTGAAGCAGTATTTCTCTGGTGGAAAATCAAGTCGGGGTTGTTTGTTAGATGCTAACGGGAAATTCTAGTATGCCAGGCTAAACTCAAGCTCTTGTTTCTGGGGGGAAAATGTGGGATATATATGTACATTACCGGTATTCTTTAATATTTTTAATTTTTTGACACGTATCCGCGTGATTTTTTATTACGCCCCCTCCCCTCCCCCGCCAAAAAAAAAAAAAAAAACATTTAGGAGGGGCGTATAAAATGTTCGGATTTTTATTGAAACCGAGAGACATAAGTATAAATACATATATATCATTAATTCACGGAGATTTTATATGAGCGACATGCATTTCGCCAAGTAATGCACATATACCTTGTTCTGGAGTATTATTTATTGGGCCGCGCCGGAATTTTCAAAAAAAAAAAATTACTTTTCATTTCCGACAGTTTTTACATTTTAAAAGTTTTCATCTCCGACATTTGTCAAATTCATGTCAGCATTTTTCGGCAATGAAAAACAAAATCATACTTCCATCATAAATAATATTATATCATACATATATACAATACCCTGTTAAAAATCTATTTCCATCTTTGTTATATATGTTAACTTTAAAGTGCCATAAAGGTATCTTTTAACAAATCCAAAAATGTGAAAAAAATTAAAATAAAAATGTCGAATTCCGAAATAATAACGAAAATTGTCGGAAAATGCAATGCAAAATTCAAGAAACGAAATGCAGAGATTTAGTAGATATAATCATGAGCCTTTGAATAGGTAAGAAACAGTGTTAACTTATAAAAACACAGGGGATATGGTACTTTAGGTTTTCTCAAACGAGACAATTATAGACTAACCCCTAACTGCCCAATCCGCAGGCATGTTGTTTTTACAATAACGGGTGTAGGGTAGTACACCGTGACATAAGCCCCTGTCACAGTGACCCCCCACTTATTGACAACAATATTAAACGTAAAGAATGACAGATTTTTTTTTATTAATACTAAAGAAATATATTTTGAATGATGTGAATTTTTTTTGCGAGTGGAAGTCGGACGTTTATCATGTACTTATTGGAAAGAGAGTGTAACTAAATGATTTGTGTTGGACTTACGAACATTCATCAGTTCATTGCATACTGATTAATCTGCCAGTAAACAGGTGGTGAAGGTAAATGTGTGTACATTTGTATTCTTAATATTTTTTAAATGATAATGTTGACACCAGTGTATTTAAACGACAAAATAAGCATGTCTCATCTTCGATCAATAAATCTATACTTTTCTTAAAATAAATTATTTATGAATTAATTTCTTACTTATTGTTTACTACATTCTCTTGGAGGTAAACACTAGCTATTAATACGACTTTTTATCCTCAATTAATTTTAAAACAATAGTTTTTCAATTAATATCGAATGAACACAGGCATACAATTTGTATCATAGGCCGAGGGCGGACCTTTTCTTATAGAGCCAGGCGGACCTAATATGTTATCGTATTTGGTCTGGCCGGTGTCGCATAATATACGTTCCGGGTAACTTGGCGTTCCGGCCGGAACGCTAAATACCTATTATATTGGTTCCGGGCCATAATAAACGTTCCGGCCCGCGTAAGATTGGTTCCGGCCGTAAAAAACGTTCCGGGCAACCAAGCACCCTATTAACCTCTCTATTTATATTTAATATTGGCTGTTAATTTTAATTTTCTTCTTTCTTTTATACTTTCGTATATGATACAGCAGGATTTAATCGTAAGACATACATATGTGTTTACATTTCAAGTCAGAATATGCGGTCTTTTTACTAGAGACATTATATATTTATTGATGTCTCTGATTTAAATATTATATTAATCCATGAAATTCCAGTTGATTATTTTGATTCTTTGTAAACAAAAGAAGGTGTGAAACTTGTTTACATTGGTATACCCCCCATCGTGCTGTTTTACGATAGACTTGGCTTCTATCGATACGAATACTTGCTCAGTCTTGCGAATCGCCGTAAGCACACATGACCACCCTGGTCAGATGATAATGGTGATAGATTAATTATATTTACCATAAAATACTTTAATACGAAGGAAAAGTGTTTCCCGTTTGTTGATTATTTTCTTCGTCAGGTGAAGTTTTTTTTTTTAAATTTAATGTTATATGTCAACAAAACATGCACATGATCAAATTGGAAAATTAATGTTTCAATGACACGGCTAAAAACGTTTTAATAAAATTCAACTCATTTTTATTTATGCACGTACGTACAAGTACATTTGTATTCATTAGTAAAAATAACACTGAAGAAGAAATGTAATACAGACACAGATCATTCTGTATTTTACTATTTATATGAATAGCATTGTGAAGTCTGCTCACTCACTCCCCCCCCCTCCCCCTTCCCCTGCAGTGAACAGTAGACAAAAAACTTGATTTGCTTGGTATAAAATTTTCTATATTTTAATTAACAATTTGTTGAATGTGTTCAACAAACAAAGGAGTCTTAGTGGGGAAGGCAACCGCGAACATTTGTTCTATCGCCTACCTGATTTTTCAAAAGACATCTTTGAATGACTTTTCCTATGGATATAATAGATTTTTTTTTACGAACTTTCAAAACCTATAATTTTTTGAAAAAAGAGAAAAGGTTTCTCTTTAATTCTGATAAAACGTGTATTTCCGCTCTAGAACTCGATGGGAATGTAAAATCTTAATTTAAAATGAAAACCTGCAGGCATGCTTATGAAGCTATCTTAGGACTAAGACATCTCTTAAGACGAACTTACGACATATCTTATTCTTAAGTGAGGCCATCGAAGCTATCCTATCTTAGGAGATCTCCTAATCTTAGTCCTAACTTTAAGATGACTGCGGACATGTCATATCTTAGGTGATTTTAAGAAACGCTGGTGCCAGGAAAACAATTAAGAATGTTTTTGTGTAAATAAATCAACTATTTACTGTAAATTAATGATTTCTTTAATGAACTAAATCCATAATGAACATCATACCGTGTGAATATATGTATATACCTGTACAAATAGAAATGGAGAGAACAGTTAATAGCGAGCGCAGCGAGCGTCGCGAAGCAACGCTCGTCACTGCGAGCTCTTAAAGCAACGCCTGTGCGAAGAGAAAATTCGGACTACTGCACATTCATTTGATAGATTTTTTTGATGCCGTAATTTCGACCCACAATGCATCACTTGTTTTAGCTACGTTCTCGCGAGAATAACGGCAAATGTTCAACAAAAAATTTACTCGCCTTTATTTAATGGATATATATATTTTACGATACATTGTAAATAGAAAACAAAACGTTCTTCATAAACTTTCAGCACTGTTCAGGCTTTTTAATTCTTGGCATTGCAACTAACATACGACGTCATGTGACGTCTAGACGCATGCCACGTGCGGTTTGACGAGCCCGATCTAAATCAATACAGAAGAGTTTGCGCTCGCTCTAACGGTCGCACCGTCAACATATTAAGAATGCGCTCATTGACATGTAAGCATTTAAAGATTAAAACATCAAAAAAGATTTATTCAAGCCCTTTACAAGTAGATAAAAATATACAATTTATTGTTTTTTATTGGGACAAAAACGGAGGGATGGGGGGAGGGATACATTCAAAAGATCTAAACCAATCTGATGCATTTATTGGTTTAAGCCGATGTAAATAATAAAAACAGCAGAGAAACAACACATGTATTATTTAGAGTACGAGTTTCCTACTGTATCAGAGATACAGGGCGGGGCTTGAGGCGAGAGCGATAGCTCGAGCCGGGCCCCGCCCTGTATCTCCGATACAGTAGGAAACGAGTATTCTAAATGACTTGTGACATGACCTTTCTCATGACCTCACTAATTTACATGCGTATTTGGGTACATATAACTCAACCAATCAGATGATTTTGCAGAAAGCTGATTTAGTATCCCATTTTAATCATTCGCAACTGAAATGCCGAGTGAGGTGGACGTGCAGGTATTTATCATTTTAAAATTATTATTAAGGGGATGCATAATATAATTTGTTTTCCAAAAAAATTACATTTAGATTTCATTACGTAGTGCTTTTTTATATCAAATTTCAGCTCTTTCTGATATTTTTTTTAAATTTAAGCCTCGACTTAATTAATGCAAAACATTTTGATATATAAGAATCGTGCAGGAATATTTTTGGAGAACGTAATGTGAGAGAAATGTCCGACAATGTCCTCCTCCGGTCGTCATATACAAAACTGAAATAAACAGATGAAAGGAAGGGGGCCACCTATATTTAATTTCATGTTTTTAATAAAATGTAGTGTAACCAAAGGGGATCCGAGTAAATCATTGGTGCCCCCCCCCCCGTCCCACCCTCCTTGATTTTTTTTTTGCTTTCGTAAATGATTTTTGGTAAACTTGTATGCATACGCTTTTTAATTTATCAACAAGTAACAATATCACGCACATACATGTAGTAACTTGGTTGGATATACATGTAAATCTAACCCCACGAAATACGATTTTCCACTGATTTTTTTTTAGGGGGGGGGTGTTCAAAGTAGTCATTTGTGAACTGCCCCACTCCCTCTTTTCTTAAATTTTTGAATCCGACACTAATAAATTTATGTTGTAAAATTTTATTCTTAATTCACATCAAATTTTGAGTAAATACTAACAGTGCTACATGTATTATGTGAATTGAACGATTTTGTGTCTGTATATACAGATACAGCTTTCCGTCATTGCTACAAATAAACCGTACTGTATCGTTGATATTTTGCAGATACAGTACAGTTTCTGCTCATTTGCATAAGAAACGCCCACAAAAAGTGTTCTGTATCGCAGTTACAGAATGCTTGACTTCAAAGGAAAACTCGCCGGGTCATGTCACAAATTCAAAAAATTAAAGAAAGTTTATAGAGGTGACTTCCTCTTCGTGGAAGAGAGAGAGAGAGAGAGAGAGTTTATGGAAAGAAAAGTTACTTGTATATTGTGATGTAGCTCCGTTTTTCTGTTTCTGCTAAATGTAAACTAGATTGTACACAAATTACTCTATTATATTAATCTCTTTTTTTTTTTTTTTTTTTACACAAAACTTGGATAAAAATGGACTAATCTGCTAAAGATATATGTATGCAATAGAAATCGATTAAAATGAATTTAAAATAAAATACTTAAACATGTCAGTCTTAAATTAAAACATGCTTCTAAAAAAAGGAATAGGGATACACCCAATAAAGAAGTACTAACTCAGAAATGTTCTTAATAAATAAGGAAAATAAAAACTTTAATCGTCTCCAAACCTGATTTTTTGGGGGGGGAGGAGGGGGGGGGTCACATATATTATACAAAACATGTATTCGAAAATGGTTTTAGATGCTAGATTTGCTTGCATACTCGCTAGTAGCTACACTAAGGGAAGCGAGTATGCGAGTGGATCAAAATTTATTTCGATTGTTTTAACTAAATTCTTTAAGCGACTAAGGGGGAGCTAACACCCCAGCCCCTTCTACATCTACACGTGATGGTAACTTGAAATAGGAAGTTCAGTAATTTCAACCTGGAACGTTTATTATGACCATAATTTTTGGTTCCGGGCTAACTAGGCTTCGTCAAACAACTAAGTAGCTAAGATATATGAAATATCTTTCAGTAAATGCAACCCGGAACGTTTATTATGAGCATAATTTTTGGTTCCGGGCTAACTTGGCTTTGTAACAAAATGGAAAAGAAACAACTAAGTAGCTAAGATATATGAAATATCTTTCAGTAAATGCAACCCGGAACGTTTATTATGAGCATAATTTTTGGTTCCGGGCTAACTTGGCTTTGTAACAAAATGGAAAAGAAACAACTAAGTAGCTAAAATATATGAAATATCTTTCAGTAAATGCAACCCGGAACGTTTATTATGAGCATAATTTTTGGTTCCGGGCTAACTTTGCTTTGTAACAAAATGGAAAAGAAACAACTAAGTAGCTAAAATATATGATATATCTTTCAGTAAATGCAACCCGGAACGTTTATTATGAGCATAATTTTTGGCTCCGGGCTAACTTTGCTTTGTAACAAAATGGAAAAGAAACAACTAAGTAGCTAAAATATATGAAATATCTTTCAGTAAATGCAACCCGGAACGTTTATTATGACCATAATTTTTGGTTCCGTGCTAACTTGGCTTCGTCAAAAACTGGAAAAGAAACAACTAAGTAGCTAAGATATATGAAATATCTTTCAGTAAATGCAACCCGGAACGTTTATTATGAGCATAATTTTTGGTTCCCGGCTAACTTAGCTTTGTAACAAAATGGAAAAGAAACAACTAAGTAGCTAAAATATATGAAATATCTTTCAGTAAATGCAACCCGGAACGTTTATTATGACCATAATTTTTGGTTCCGGGCTAACTTAGCTTTGTAACAAAATGGAAAAGAAACAACTAAGTAGCTAAAATATATGAAATATCTTTCAGTAAAATGCAACCCGGAACGTTTATTATGAGCATAATTTTTGGTTCCGGGCTAACTTTGCTTTGTAACAAAATGGAAAAGAAACAACTAAGTAGCTAAAATATATGAAATATCTTTCAGTAAATGCAACCCGGAACGTTTATTATGAGCATAATTTTTGGCTCCGGGCTAACTTTGCTTTGTAACAAAATGGAAAAGAAACAACTAAGTAGCTAAAATATATGAAACATCTTTCAGTAAATGCAACCCGGAACGTTTATTATGAGCATAATTTTTGGTTCCGGGCTAACTTTGCTTTGTAACAAAATGGAAAAGAAACAACTAAGTAGCTAAAATATACGAAATATCTTTCAGTAAATGCAACCCGGAACGTTTATTATGACCATAATTTTTGGTTCCGGGCTAACTTGGCTTCGTCAAAAACTGGAAAACAAACAACTAAGTAGCTAAGATATATGATATATCTTTCAGTAAATGCAACCCGGAACGTTTATTATGAGCATAATTTTTGGTTCCGGGCTAACTTAGCTTTGTAACAAAATGGAAAAGAAACAACTAAGTAGCTAAAATATATGAAATATCTTTCAGTAAATGCAACCCGGAACGTTTATTATGAGCATAATTTTTGGTTCCGGGCTAACTTTGCTTTGTAACAAAATGGAAAAGAAACAACTAAGTAGCTAAAATATATGAAATATCTTTCAGTAAATGCAACCCGGAACGTTTATTATGACCATAATTTTTGGTTCCGGGCTAACTTGGCTTCGTCAAAAACTGGAAAACAAACAACTACGTAGCAAATAGATATGAAATATCTTTTTTCAGTAATTGCAATCCGGAACGTTTATTATGAGCATAATTTTTGGTTCCGGGCTAACTTGGCTTCGTCAAAAACTGGAAAACAAACAACTAAGTAGCTAAAATATATGAAATATCTTTCAGTAAATGCAACCCGGAACGTTTATTATGAGCATAATTTTTGGTTCCGGGCTAACTTAGCTTCGTAACAAAATGGAGAAGAAACAACTAAGTAGCCAAAATATATGAAATATCTTTCAGTAATTGCAACCCGGAACGTTTATTATGACCATAATTTTTGGTTCCGGGCTAACTTATTTTCGTCATTTAGTGGAAAAGAAACATCATAGAAGCAAAAATAGTTAAAAATGCGCCTAGTGATGCTAACCCGGAACGTTAAATATGATCATAATTTTGGTTCCGGGCTAACTTATTTTCGTCATTAATTGGAATAGAAACATCAAAGTAGCAAAAAAATAGTTGAAAATGCACGCAATAATGCTAACCCGGAACGTTAAATATGATCATAATTTTGGTTCCGGGCTAACTTATTTTCGACTCGAAGTGGAAAAAGAACTTCAAAATAGCAAAAGATTTTTAAAATAACTCTCAGTAATAGTCACCCAGAAATATGACCATAATTTGGGTTCCAGTCTGAGTTATCATAGTCAAAGATTGGAAAAGACAGACAGACAGCCCGAAATACAGGTATACAGACAAAAAACCTTTGAGATATTTGAAAGAAATTTTAAAAACCTCCTATGGCCTAAAGAAAGCCTTAAAGATTTTGAGGCCAAAGGTCAAGGTAATGAATTCATAAATTATTTTTAACATTTTCGTTTCCACGCGATATCTATGGAGAGTAGCTTTTGAGCGGAATTTTATACCACAACCCCCTATGTCCTAATTATGAGGAAGGCCTCTAAACTATTGGGTTTGAGGTCAAAATTTCAAAGGTCAACATCGTTAATTCATATACATGTATTTATACTATTTCTGGCCATGGACGATATCTCAAGAAGCGTTTACGATTTTGCAATGAAATATCATACCATAACTCCCTAACACACATCCGTCTTAACCCCCCCCCCCTTCGGTTCGTGCATGCTCTTCTTTTCCGTAATGCGGGGGACATAGATTCTCTGAATTAGCTTGTTTTATAAATCATGTTTGCATGACCTTGGGTATTATTGAGAACATTTTAAAACATTCTTTCTTTACACTTGTATTTCCATGTTAGCTTCTGTTTTCCCAAAAAATCACTCCCCTTAGACACTTGTTTCCGCTATCCCAGTTGGTTCTACGGATCCATTTTGTTCTTCATGTATAATATTTTAATTAAAAATTATAATTTTATTCCCTATAAATTATGGTCCCGTCTTACCTTCAATTGCCACGATTTGTGCAGACAAGCATCTACAATATCAGCTGCAGATCTGTAGCTCTCCGAAAAAAAATATATCGATAGACCGGAGAGCTACAGTGCCACCCATTGAAAAAACTGTATATTTATTGCGCACCAAAAAGTGCGCTCGGTTCTCGATTTATCTCTCCATGTTTTTAAAACAATAATCTCAAAATATTACTAACCGTGTGTTCCTAACATATTCTTTCGCTGTTTCCACAACCAAACATTCCCCATAGTTGTTGTTAATAGTCCTCCTGATCCTGATATTGTAATCATCGAACATTTCACTTATTTATACTTCCATTTTGGTTTCAAAGATAATTCGGTCCAATATGCTTCGTTCGGATGTCAACTACGAGAGTACTTGATAGAAGATAAAGAAAAAGAAATTTTTTGAAATCTTTCCTTATTTTCAATTGAAGTAAGAATTTGGAAGAATTAATCAAGAACCGAGCGCACCTTTTTGTGCGCAATAAATATACAGTTTTTTCAATGAGTGGCACTGTAGCTCTCCGGTCTATCAATATATTTTTTTTTCGGAGAGCTACAGATCTATTTTTTTTCGGAGAGCTACAGATCTGCAGCTACTACAATATGCCATGATCCTGCTACGTAATTTTACAACAGTGATGCTCCAGAAAAAATAAATAGAACTCTATTCCATGTTTTGCAAATTGATAATTAAAAATTAAACAAAACTTTTACATTTTTGCAACTGTTATAATTGAAACTCCCCCCATAACAAAATGTTGGAATATTGATAAACAACTTTTCATTTTGTGGGGCTGCTGAAATATAATCTCCATTTTCTTTTAAATTGGAGAAGGGGTGAGATTTTTAAAACACGTAGCGCAGCTATACATGACATTATTGCAGTTTTCCTTTAACCTACATGTACCTGTGTAAATGTACATTTTTTTAACCTTCATGTATTTATTTAATTTTTTTCTCCGAAGCAGTTGAGATTATTTCAATATAATGACAATGGCGTCAGAAGCAAATTGAAAGGGGGGGGGCTTAAGTGAAAGAAAAAAATCAAACCTGCAAAAAAAAGTTCTTGACAACGTCAAGCAAAAAAGGAAAATGTGTCAATTGTCTAAACACGAAAATTCTATTTCGTGGGGGTTGGGGTTGAGGGGGGGGGTTATGATAGAACTTCTTCCAGTGCCAGTATTTTTTCCAAACACTACCATTTACCCTTTTTTAAATTCAACTGCAACGTGTCGGTTGAAAAAGTGGGGGTGGGGGTGGGGTTAAACCTACGCCCCAATGTACGATGTCCATATTATGCCTATTTTTACAAAAAAAAGTGGGGGCTAAGAATCCCTACTCCCACCCCCTCCGGTTCCGACGCCTATGAATGGCATGTATAAAACGATCATATTTTTTTTACCAACTTCATCGTGTTTTATGTATTCAAACACCCATGCAGAAATAATTATTTTTACCACATATCTTAAGCGGTTGGTGGTTAGGACATTCCTCGAGGTAACACTAATGTGCATTTTAATTCCTTTAAAACAAACAAATAGCAAAAAAAAAAAAAAAAAGACGAAAGAAAAGAAAAATAAAAAAAATATTTTTTTTTTTTTGAAAACTTGATCGTATTAAATAAAAAGCCGAGCCAGTCAACATGTATTGTCTTTACTTTTCATATCTCAATTACTATTTTTTTTCTTCCGACGATTAAAAAAATATCATTTTCATTAACTACACGTGCTTGGCTTTTTGGTATTAAAGGGAATAAACTATAATTCTTATGTTTTCATGTTTATTTCATTACAGAATAAATCACATCATCATGAAATACATGTACTGTACCTACATGTAGTATGAAGATTAATTTAGAAGAAAATAAACCATATACGTAACATTCTTCAACAGTGAATCATATACATATTTCAAATGGAATATAAACCATATATCATGCCATTTCATCAATAATATCTAATTATGAAAAAAAAAATCTTTAATTATGAGGAATGGAAGCCGTGTTTGAGCCTCGACTTGGTGAAATGTCAACACGTGTAATATCATTTTAACAGAGAATTTAATTCCGTAAATATATAATTATCAATATTTGTTCTTTACTTTTATCGAATTCTGAAATAAAAAATTTATCAATTAATTAATTCTTTGACATTGTGTTTCTTTAAATGTTAGTCTTTCGTAAACCCGGTCTTAAATTGTTTATCTCCTAACCATGCGGGTCTTTTGTCTTTACGGGTTTGCGTGCATTGAAGCGAGAGATTCACACCTGGCATGCACTAAATAAACAAAAGGAATTGTAGATAACCGATTTGTATACATAAGATAAACAAAGCCTTATAATGCGACAAAAGTCGTATGTAGCAGAAAGAGTATCGTCAGGCTATTTATTCATCTATTTCTTTAAAATTGCTAAGTACAAAACATTGCGCGACGCACGAAAATAGAATGTCGCTGCATGCGTGATGCTAAAACCTCAAGAAAACCCCGAACTAATTCCATGAATCAATGTGGAATGAAATCTGGACAGATACCGCGATTCGAAGGTTGAACTCATGGCCGGAACCTATATTACAGTAAAATCCGGAACCAATATTATGATTGTAAGGTTCCGGCCGGAACGTGAAACACCCGGAACGAATATTATGCGACACCGGACCTTTAAACGAGGCGGACCAAATATTATGCGACACCGGCCGGGAATTTCGAAACTGAAAACCGTGTTTTTGACAAAAACGGAATTACACATTCTTTCTTCATGAAATTTACGGACACAGTTTATTACTATAAGATTTGCCTTCACTGAAAGTTTTAAATTAAAATGTTGTGTTTATCCATCATTATCGCCGCTTGTCCTTTTCAAGGTGACTGTAAAATGGGTAGCGAGCCCGGTTTACTCATTTTATCGATTTACATTTAATTTTGGTAATATATTTTCAATTATTTCCGTTAAACTATTTAAAACATCTTATATTCGTAGTAATATATACCGATTATTAATTAAGCTGAGTGTTTACTAAAGTGCCGAATACACGATAACCCACCTGCAGTAGATTTATATATATTTTATCATTGTTGACTTTTCCATTCATTTATTCATTTATTTATTTATTTATCA
>NW_026926360.1:0-27356 GCF_032062105.1 Saccostrea cuccullata
TTATTGTATTATTATTAATTTAAACATGAGTAAATGTGATTAAGTTTAAGTGGATTCACGTGACCCCCCCCCCCTCCTCAATCAAGTGTTCCATTGATAAGGTCACTGACCAAAAGTAAAAATTTGATTGGACATTATGGAGATAAAACTTTCTAGTATTTATAAATTTGCATCAAATGGAGATAGAACCAAAAATTACCGTTAATATCTTCTTTATTTTTGTCCAAAGAAACAAAAGGTTATCATAGGGAGATAGATCTCAGCGAGCCGATTCCAACGATATGCATAACCATTTTTGACCATTTTGGCACATAGAACCTTATAATTCTCAGGCGACGATATATAATTAAAGTCAACAAGTTTACTTTGATCATTATTTTACCCGCACTTTCTAAAGAAAGTTCGGGTATATTGTTCTTTCTCATGTCCGTCCATCCGTCTGTCACAATTTTCTTCCCTGAACTCCTCTTACATTTTACACAGTAGGCTAATCATTTTTTGGGAAGGGTTTGGTGGTGTCATGTAGATGTGCAGTAAGGTTTCGGAATTTTGATTTTGCCCCGAGGGGTCAAATGGGGGTAAAATATTTTTTTATGCAAAAAGCCCAGTCTTCCCTGAACCCCTCTTACATTTTACACAGTAGGCTAATCATCTTTTGAGAGATGGTTGGTGGTGTATGAGTGTGCAGAATTTGGGAATTTTTGTTTCCCGGGGGTAAACGGGTAAAAAGGACTTTTTGCAAAAAGCCCAGTTTTCCCCTGAACTCCTCTTACATTTTACACAGTAGGCTAATCATCTTTTGGGAGATGGTTGGTGGTGTCATGAGATGTGCAGAAAGGGTTTTTGGGAAATTTTTGATTTTGCCCCGGGGGGTAAAGGGGGGTAAAAATGCCTTTTTTATGCAAAAAGCCCCGTCTTCCCTGAACTCCTTTTACTTTTACACAGTAGGCTAATCATCTTTTGGGAGATGGTTGGTGGTGTCATGTAGATGTGCAGAAAGGGTTATGGAATTTTGATTTTGCTCCAGGGGGTCAAATGGGGGTCAAAAAATGACGTTTTTTATGCAAAAAGCCCCGTTTTCCCTGAACTCCTCTTACATTTTACACAGTAGGCTAATCATTTTTGGGAGATGGTTGGTGGTGTATGTAGATGTGCAGTAAGGTTTCCGAATTTTGATTTTGCCCTGGGGGGTCAAATGGGGGTCGAAAAATGATGTTTTTTATGCAAAAAGCCCAGTCTTCCCTGAACTCCTCTTACATTTTACACAGTAGCCTAATCATTTTTTTAAGGAGATGGTTGGTTGTGTCATGTTGATGTACAGCAGGGTTTTGGAATTTTGATTTTGCCCCGGGGGGTAAATGGGTAAAAAATACTTTTTTTGAAAAAAGCCCCCTCTTCCCTGAACTCCTCTTACATTTTACACAGTAGGCTAATATTTTTGGGAATGGTTGGTGGTGTCATGTAGATGTGCAGAAAGGGTTTGGAATGTTGATTTTGCCACGGGGGGACTAATAGGGGTCAAAAATGATGTTTTAAAAATGTCTTAAATCATTTCTTTAAAACTAAGCGAAATACAAATTAAAAAGGATGGAGGTCAAGGTCACAGGAATGTGCAAGGTGAAGTTTTTGATGCAGGTGAGTACTTCACTAATACATATCAGCATATTATGTTTGATAAAAATATCTTGAATGATTTAATGAAGCTAGTTAAACCCTTTTTTTAAAAAAAGAGAGGTCAAAGGAAAGGGGGGGCCAAAAATTTTTTTTGCATTGAAAAGCTTACATCAGTATGAATTTACTATTAGCATATGAAGTTTGATAAAACTTAATTAATGGTTTATTTAAAACTTAGATAAACACATAATTTAAAAAGTGAGGTCAAGGTCAAAGGAAAATTCAAGGTCAAAATGAGTTGAATTTAATAGCTCTCAGCAGTTTTTCAGCATATGAAGTTTGATAAATATATCTTAAATTTTTTTCAAAACTGATCTAGACATTAATTTTAGAAAAGTGAGGTCAAGGTCACAGGAATGGTCAAGGTAAAAAGAGAGTGACGCATTGTAAAGCTTACATCAGTATGTATCATCATGTGAAATTTCATTACACAACTTGAACGGTTTCTTTAAAACAAAGCTAAACAGTAATTTAAAGAAAAGTTAAGTGAAGGTCAAAGGAAAAGTCAAAGTAAAAAAATATTGCTGCAGTTGGATATTTCATCAGTATGCATCAACATATGAACTTTGATAAAAATATTAAAAGTTTTTTTGACCCGATGGAAAGATAGATGGAAGGGTGGAGGACGGACATGACAAAAACTATACATGTATGTATTCCTAATCATGGTGTGGCATAAAAATTTGAACTACATTATATGATGATGTTTCCATCTATAAGATTATACAAGCAAATTCAAAGTTGTGGTTCTGCTTTCTGTGTTTTAGGAATGGGATGCCATAATTTATGGCAATTGTGTGTCAAATATGCACACCTATCATATATCAATTTTTGAAAATTGAGTCAAAGGGGAAAAATCATAGCATGCTCTGAAATATTTTTTTCAGGTAATGTACATGTCAAATATGAAAGTCCTATCTCTTTTGAATCAAAAGTTATATATAAATGTAATATTTTTGAAAAGTAAAACTTTAGGTCAAGGTCACAGAGAAAAGTCATGATATTTTAGAAAAGTCTTTTCACATGTAATAAACATTATAATTTGAATGCCCTTTCTTTTCTTTTTCAAAATGATCAATTTAAAATGTCATTTTTTGGAAAGTGGTAGAACTTTAAGGTCAAGGTCTCACTTGGTTAAAAAAACATAGTATATTTAGAAAGTTTTTGGTAATGTACATGTGAAATATGAAAGCACAATCTCTTTTATTCAAAAGTTATGACTAAGATTAAATTTATTGTGACAGATGCACATACTAGCTGTAAATAAATAAACTACAACAAATGAGATTTAATGCCCTCCCCCTTTTCCCCCAAAAGGGGGGGACAATAATGCCCTTGCTGTTCTTGAGAAGAAGATTTATGATGGAAAAAATCCCCTGCATATTTCTTAACGCAAATCAATATTGTGTTTTTATGTCTTTTTGTTTGTTGTTAAACACCCCTCTCGGGTATTTTTCACTCATATGGAGACACTACCACTTGAAAAATAATAACGTTAGATTTGAGGTCAACATTCATTTTAGGAGTTTTCAACCATTAAGACGTATATAAAGTTTTTCACGATCCTTCCCCTCACCCCTTCCCAGACCCCTGTTCAATGTTCATGTATGCAAACTACTACTTGTTTTTACTTTAAAAAAATGTTTATCAAATAGTTTAATATGGTCCGTCTCTGAATGATTTTCATTCCTAATTCTAGGCAGATAGGTTGACACAAATTCATAATAAAATTTCAAGTAATTTATTATTGATGCACTTTTATTCAATTTAAATATTTGTGAACTTTTAGCCATTAGGAGAGTGGGGATGACCTTTTGGGGTTCACAACCTTTATACCATTAAATTTACATAACATAATAACACAAGAAACAAATTATATACAGTGAAATGGAAAAAGTTTCCTACTATTTAGGAGTCACATGATCATTTGTCATTACAGGGACAGGGAAGTGGATTGGGAGATCCCCCCTCAACACCCCCCCCCCGGAATTTGCAGGACTATAATATATACTGGAGTAAATAAAAATTACTTTGGATGCCCTAAGTGTCCCTCCACCCTAGAAAACAGACCCAACCATAACTTCTTTTTTTTTTTTTTGCTTCTCAGGAAAGTCTGGTCTAGCCTGGTCCCCTGTGTCATCCTTTCCAAGGCAGGAGAGCCAGGTGGATTCCATTGTACTCCACCTGGCCCTAGTGACGCGGAGTATATAAAGCAAAACAGGGACAGGGAACCAGGCTAATTCTGGTCTGGAACCCCCCTCCCCCTCCCCACCCCCCCTCCCAGAAAAAAAAAATCTGGATCTTGTAACTGAATGTAACATTGATAACGGGGGATAACTCTTCAGAATGTGAAATTCGTCTATTGTAAGTTTAAAGGATCAAAGGTCATCCGATGCTGAACCTAACCGTTTGCATTTCAGACTATTTTACTCAAATCTAAACCAAAACTTGTACTTACCGATTGTCATTATTTAGGCACTGTTATCTTCATGAAATATAATCCAGTTAAAACACAAAATAATATAATTCCTACTGACATATATGTAATGATGAACACTAGTAGCCTACTGCACGTGCAGTGAAATCTAAAATGATAATGCCAGTGGTAAAACTAGTACTTAAGTTGGGTACGTGACCCAATGTGATGCAGGTGTTCAGATACATTTATAGTGCAAGAACAAATTGAAAATTATCATTTACAAAAGATGTTTTATTTTAACTTTGCCATCTAGGCCTATTTCCAAAAACAGGCAAATAAGGTGTGTTTGTGTGTGTGTTGATGGGAGAGGGGTCGGGGTTGACTAAATTGATTGTGTATATGGCAGCTTTCAAGAAGTTTCTGCCTAATCAAATATAAATTGAATAATATTATTTGTTGTTGAGAAAGTAAATTTAAAAAGTTAAAATTATGGGCAAAAAATATCAAAATCTAATTTGTAACATTAATTTACTTCTGTTATTTATTTATTATTTTGTTTTATTTATTTTATCTAACCCCAGCTGGTAATGAATTAAGAGTATGAAATACATTGGTCACATGGTCACCTGAGAATTTTATGCTCACTTTGACGAATACATGTACTGTGTTAATTATATTATTACTTTGACTTTTTCCTTGTAAAGCCCAATAAGAAAGAGTGTGTATTTAGAGGCAAACACCTTAGTGCGGGTATTATTGTCTCATGACAGCATCTAATTTTGCTTGGTTATACTGTGTAACTTTGGAAACCATAAAAGTTATTTATCCATCTCCAATCCTTTTATAGTGTCTACACGAGATAAACTCGCTTGATTAAAATTATTTGTTAGATTGCATAAAATTCATATCAAGCGAGTTTATTGCCTGTAGAGCTGACTATAAATGGCTGAGAGGTGGACAAAATATACATTTTGACTACAGAATGTGCCTAGAATTAGGGAGTGAAAGGTAGTTAAATGACCGATGCTAGAAAGTGGAGAAGTTCTCCCGGCCATAAGTGCGCAAAAAATATTGCGCCGTAAATTGCACCTTTTTTGCATATGGGGATCTGTAGCGTTATGGTCAAAGACAAATATATATAAAACCATAACGCTGCAGCTACATGGTCACCTGAGCATATTATGCTCAATTTGAAGAATACATGTATTATGTAAATTATTGAATTATATTGACTTTTTTCCGTGGTAAAGCCCAATATGAAGCAAACACCTAAGTGCGGGTATTACTGTCTCATGACAGCATCTAGTTTAAAATTCTTTTGTTGTTTATTTTATAAATGTTGATATTTGACTACGGTTAGTAAATAATCAATAAATTTGTTTCATGTTTTTGGGACTATTTTTTTAAAGTAAAATTTGACGCTATGCAAATTATCCCATGTTTCCCACTATTGTTGATGCCCTGGCATACCCTCAAAACTAGACAGTGATTCCTTAAATGACTGCATTAAATTAGATAAAAGTGCATCAATGATAAGATTGCTTGACATTTTATCCATCAACCCATCCTCCTAGAATTAGGAATGAAAATCATTCAAAGAGATGAACCACATTAAAGTATTTGAATACATTAACATTTTAACGTAAAAACAAGTAGTAGTTTGCATACATGAATAAACAGCTGTCTGGGAAGGGGTGATCATGGTTTAAAGATATTGCATAAAATATTAGAGAACTTCTTGAAAGCAGAGTGATTAAACATATCAAATATGAAAAAAATCTACCCCCATTTTACCCCCCGGGCAAAATGCAAATTCCGAAACCTTATTGCACATCTACATGAGACCACTAACCGTCTTTGGGGCTCTTTGCATAAAACACGTCATTTTTTGACCCCCATTTGACCCCCGGGGGCAAAATCAACATTCCAAAACCTTACTGCACATCTGCATGACACCACCAAACATTTCTTAAAAGATGATTAGGCTACTGAGTCAAATGTAAGAGGGGTTCAGGGAAGACGGGTCTTTTAGCATAAAAAAACATCATTTTTCGACCCCCCATTTGACCCCCTCCGGGCAAAATCAAAATTCCGAAACCTTACTGCACATCTACATGACACCACCAACCATCTCCCAAAAGATGATTAGGCTGCTAAGTAAAATGTAGAAGGAGTACAGGGAAGACGGGGCTTTTAGCATACAAAACGTCATTTTTCGACTCCCATTTGACCCCCAGGGCAAAATCAAAATTCCGAAACATTACTGCACATCTACATGACACCACCAACCATCTCCCAAAAGATGATTAAGCTACTATGTAAAATGTAGGAGGAGTTCAGGGAAGAAAAGTGTGACAGACGGACGGACGGACGGACATGAATAACAACAATATACCCTAACTTTCTTTAGAAAGTGTGGGTATAATCTTGGTGTTTATTTCAGGTGAGACCCGATTATCTCGTCACCTATGTGCTTGTGTTTGCTGTAAGCTATGATTGGTTGAGAATTTAATAAAGCTTTGCATTCTGGATTTCTATGAATGGTGTTCCAATATTTTAGAATTCGTTCTGTCAGTCCTTTAATGCAAGGGTTAAATTTAGTAACCAGTACTATAAGATTACGCATTGACTGTTCTTAGTCTTTTTGATGATGAGTTTTGATCGGTTTGTGTTCACCGTTTCTTTAATAATAGGATCCATTTCCAAAGTAGAGTAACCTCGCTTTGACAAGTGCGTCTTGAAGTCATTTAGCTTCGCATTCAATATGGCAGGCTCAGTAGTATTTCTTGCATGTCTAATGCATTCTCTTTTAATGAATCCTTTAAACACAGCTGGACTATGAACGTTCTGTCTGTGTAGATACTCAAAGTTATTTGTTAGTTTGATAAACGACTTGATATCAAGTTTGTAAAAAAAAAATAAATTTCAGTCCTTGGTCAACTGTAGTATCAAGGAAGTTCACAGCAGATGGAGAAATTTCAAATGTAAATCTTAGACGCTTTAAGTAATCTCTTACAAGTTTGGTTGATTTATGTCGCTAATTTTCAAACGACACAATTTTTTTGTCTTGAGAATATTTTGCATAAGTATTTTTGCTTTCTTTTGGCATAACTTTGAATATTGAAATGTAAACATCCCATGTGTTCACAATGTTTAGTAGGAAACGGAAGTAAATCTCAATTTTGCTTTTCTCTATATATTTATCTTAAAAGCATTGTGAAACTTTATAATTCAGAAAATAGGATTTATAGTTAACATATTTATGTGTAAACTCAGTAAAGATTCTCATGAATGGTATTCATGCATTATACGAGGGTTGTCCAAAAAGTTCGTGGACAATGACGTTTTTGTCAAAATAAATGGTTCTATATGCATCTATTGTATATCAAAATATTTCTTATGAAAAACCAAGTCAGAATGGTTAAATTTTTATTTAGGAAACTTAATATTTTTGTAAAAATCGGGGTCTTTAAAGATCGCGTATTATGCGCACGGACCAGTCTGACGTTAAGGTAATATCACTATAACGTCAAATATTTGGATTTTGACTTAACACATGTTCATGGACACACACTTCATTTCTCTTTTAAGGCGCAACGCACTTCCAATTGCTAGCAATAATATTTAAGTATAGATTATAATTTATTTAATCTTTAAAATTCAAAACAATGTACAAAAATTTACGGGAGTCATCTAAATAAACAGTTTGTATACACAAACTGCACAGCCCAGTCTGACGCTGCGCTAGATTTATAACAACGTCATGAATAGAAATCTTCATGTGTTTTTAAATTCTTGTAGTGTCTTCGAATTTGTACACAACGTTGAAAAATCGTATATACCAATATGAAATTGATACACTAAATATATTTCAATAATTTTGAGTTGATTTAACAAATATTTTGTATCTTACGTTGTTTCAACCGTATAAAAACCAATTTTTTGATCGGACTCTGCCCCGTGCGGACGGCCGACGTAGCTTTTTTTGTCGAGTTTTGACACATATTTGTTAGGGTTTTTGTTTAGTATTTCCACTGTCTATATAGTAAGCGATACTTAATATATCATAAAATGGTTATAGCCTCTTTATTTGTGTTACATAATTTTTTTTATTAATTTTTTACTTGTCTTGTAGAGAAAATAATCACTTTAATCCGAACACTTTATGTCAGAGTTTATGTCATTTTAACCTTGGTCAGTGCGCACTATTCGCGACCTCTAAAGACCCCGATTTTTAAAAAAATATTACGTTCCATCAATAAAAACTAAATCATTTTGACTTGTTTTTTCATGAGAAATATTTTGGTATACAAAAGATTTATATAGAACCATTTATTTTCCCAAAAACGTCGTTATCCACGAACTTTTCGGACAACCCTCGTATTGTTATTTCATTTTTTACTGTCTATCTCATTGATAGGACACATGTTGGACTCTTCGGATTAAAATTGTAGAATCGATGGGAATATGACATTTTACTCGTATAAACTTTGAAGGCTACAGCAATATTTTGTTAACTGTATATTTGTCAATGTTTCATAAAAAAGGGTTAAGTCAAATTTCAAAACAAGTTGTTATTCTGTTTCATCGATGACTGTTTATTTGATTTTTTTTTCGATTTCTGTGTAAGTTTAAACTAAAACATTTCCAAAAAAAAAATTTAAAATGATTACAGACAAAAATACGTGCACTTTACATTTCATTTTTGATTTCCATGTTGATATAACAAAAAATGTGCATATATTCGATCAGATTAAAAAATTGCGAGATCTCCATGTAATGTCTTACCATGAAAACCAATGTACCATTAATTCAATAAATATAACCACTATAAATGTAAGCACAACATCTACATGTAAATACTTATTCTGGTCACCTTCCTGCACAGACATGAAGATGAAGGGAATTGCAGAAGTATTACTTGCTGTTTACTTGATTGGTTTTGAAAAAGGTAATTTCTATGCTCATATTGACTCCTTTGTTTTAACTTATAGTTAAAAAAGCTTCAATTCGTAGAATAAAAAAGATTGAAAATGAAATATATTAACGCTTTGTGTACGTCATTCTAACGGTATGTACATGTATTATTTAAACAAAATGACGATTAAAAAAATTCTCTACACTATGGCAATTACAACTTTTGTTTTCTCTTTTTCAAAATATCTATATGCACATTTTATGTGATAAAAAGTATGATAAATATTCATTAAAAATTCCAAGCAAAAAATATATTTTGGCATTTAAGCTTTTTGAGTCAGGTTTGAATTCAGAATACATGGAAATAACTGAATAAATACAAAATGGGGTCAGGAAATGGATATATATTTTCCTATTTAATTACGATTTTGCATGAAAGACTTGTAAAGGAACATTAAATAAATCATCAGAAACTTACAAGGAATATGAAAAAAAAATATATAGAAATATCAGTTCTAGAAACTGATTGAATTTTCATTCTTAAATGTCAAATCTGTTTTAGCTAAAAAAAAGTTTTAGCCGAGTCGTCATAGTTTTAGTCATATGGCGAGCGTGTTTTTTTTTCTTTTTTTTTTCTTTTTTTTTTAAGGTGGGGGTATGCAATGTTTCATGTACAGAGATAAAAATGAAATCTTATTCTCATTCAAAAGAAAAAACCATAATAAATTGTTCATTCATAATTGTGTTTAAAAGAGGAAGACTTCTCGAGGTAAACTCCCTAAAAGAAAATCACTGATACAATATTTATGACTCCCAGCAAGATTTAGATATAGCAAAGATCCACGGGGTTAATTTCCTCTCTTAAATTATACTGACACTGTTCATATAAAGCATCGATTCATTTATATTCCTTTTCGTGAAATTTACCCCGGGGAGAACGCCTTTGCTTCGAAATTCTATGTTATTTCTTGAGAGAAAATTGAGTAGATTTGGCTATTTTAATCAAGTGATTCATAAATACTGTATCATGGATTTTCTTCAGAGGGGGGGGGGGGGGAGAGCTACCTAAAGTTTTACTATCACGATGCTTTTCCTTTTAATTGTTGGATTTATTGTTTCGGTGCTTTTTTTTGGGGGGGGGGGGGGGGGGGGGGGGCTGTTATCCCTTTTCAGTCTTGCTATCATTAAAGGTGTTGATTTTACTTTGAATTACTAACCTGTATCAGTTTTGAGGGGAAATAAGCCCTGTAATTTTTTATCTCTAAGATGTACAGAGTTGTAAATAAATTATGATTGATCTTTTGAAGGAAAAAATTCCTTTAGAACATTGCAATCGGTATAATGTAAATAATATGTGTTCTCAGTTTTTTCCTCTAAAAAGTTAGATAAACAATATTAAGATTGACATTCTTACTAAAAATATTTTTTAAATCTCTGTTTAGGTAGATTTTGTCAATACATCTAACTGAGGACAAAGTGCTTAAAACAGAAAAAAAAAGATTGTCTGATCATTTAATATTGAAATACAGTAATATCTCAATGATATGTAACATATGCAACATAACTGAGGCAGTTTTCAGTGGCATGGGTTTTAGACGATTTAATGATGATGCAATGTTGCTAGTCTCCTCTATGGTTACATGTAAGGAGGATAAGACTATTTTAATCTTCTTTTGAAGAAGAGTTTTTATAGAGATAAACCAAAATGATCATATCTAAAAACTAAATAATATTTTTTTTTTTTTGTAAATAATAGTTTAAAGCTTGAACTTTTACATCTTAAAATTCAATTTTTTATGGTTAATTTGTTGACCCCCAGCCTCCTTTAATTTTATTTTTAATGATTCGCTTTATTTTTCAGCAAGTTGTAGTGATCCTGAATGTAAAAATGGAGGGATATTCGTTGGTTTTGACGTAAATTCCTGCATATGCCAACGTGGATTCTCCGGAGTGCTCTGTGAAAGTAAGTGATTTTTATGTATTCGATACGATTATGATATTTCTATTTCTCCTCTCTTTCTCTCTCCCCATGCTCTCCTTCCTCTCTGTCTCTCCTTCTCTCTCTCTCTGTCTTAATTTTTATACTTTGTAATTTTTGTTTTTTTTTTTTTAAATGTTTACTTTAAATTTAAAAGATTACTTGTTTAAGCAGAAAAAAGGTTAACACAAGCAACAAAACAAAGAATCAGAAGAGATAAATGCACATATTTTTCATAATTTTATCTGTTTTATTAAGGAAACTTGGCAACATGAATGTCAATGTTTAAAATGTCTTAATGGTCTAAAGTCGATATTTTCTATGTGCTTGTATTTATTTTCTTTTGCACAGAAGAAATCAAAGATTATTTACAAATTATATTGTTAAATATTTAGTTCAAAGGATAAATATACGCAGTAACTACATCTAACATACGGATAAAATCTATACAGCAGACAAAATTGCTAACGCACCACCTAAGAGAATTAATATTTTACTTTTAAAAATCTGTTCATGATGCATTTGATATAAATTATAAATATGTTACTTTAATGTCGGATAATACGTTTTCCAAACATATGTAATGAACATCTTCATAATGTTTGAAAAATATACAAAAATTCTAATCAATTTCTGTTTTCTTAACATGTTATTTTGAAAAACTAAGAATTTTTTCCTAAAGGATTTTATCGAAATGCCATCCTCTGGTATCTCACAAAAACGCCCGGTAAGGTACCGTGATTTTTTTAGAGTAAACATGTTAAACATGTTAAAGTAGTTATTCTTCAATGATAAAATCTTAGAAAAAGTATATATTATTGAGGACCGTCTCGTCTGTCCTATAGAAAAAAATAAAGGAATCTTATTGTCAAACCTAGTAAATAACTACAATGTTTATTGAAGTGTGACCAATTGATAGAAATGACAAAGTCGTGTCTATTCAATTTTTGAAAAAAAGATTTCATTAATAGCCATTCTCTGTAACCACTTAAACTTCGTTGCCACGCATGGTCACCGATTTTGATGAAACTTCACTCATGCTTAGTACTTGACACCAGAAACAAATATCAAACAAATTTTCGTTGCTAAGTGTCTCGGTTGCGATGGCAACAGCCGGAAAAATTCAAGACTGGCAAATGTGCATCCTTAGGACCTTGCAACACCAAAACCATAAGAAAAACTGGGTATAATTGCTACTTTGAAGTGCTACCATGGAAACAAAGTACCAGTGCTTAAAAGTGAATTATTTTTCGCTGCATTAAGAATTAAATTGCCATATAATCAAAAACAAATTGAAGGACTCAGCTTGAATAGTACTTATCTGTTAGAACTGAAGTTGAATACCATGTATTGATAAAACTTGATGAAGAAAACAACACTGTTGCTATGGTTACCAAGAAGGGAAAATGTTCGATATTGTGAACTTAAATACAGTATATCAATATTAAACCCTGTGTGCCAAATTCTTGCATTCACTTAGAGATTGGATGATAGTCAAAATTAAAAGTCAGGTTAGCTGTAAATAAATATCAATCATAAAATTTTTGGGAATCTACATTTAAGGGTACGTATCCAAGGAAAGGAAATATTTTTCAGGTTTTTAAGCATATATTTTCTGCTTATTTCCATAGCAACGCTCTATTTAAAGAATCTAATCTGATTTTTTTCAAATGGGAAAACTAGGAGCACACCAACATCTTTAAAAATTGATCATTAGTTATGAGGAAATGTGCTTTTTTAAAAGATAGGATCAAATGTAAACATACAGAGTGTTACTTTGAAGGCTCTCTGTGGTAGAAAAATATTGGCAACCATTGCCAACCAAAATGAAATATCATATTTTGTTCTTGGTATATGTTTCAAGGCTCTTTTTTCTATTATTTGGTCACATTTCATCCTATAATTGCTTTTTATTTTTACGTGTATGACTTTATTAAATTCAATGAATATTTTTTTTTTACTTTTGAATACTTTGTTACCATAGTAACGTATGTAATAGTTCATTTACCAAACATGTTTATCATGCATTTGAGACATCTGACCTTCAGCTTTTGGAAACAGTCATTGCCAATTGTTTGCTTTGCCGCAAATGTTAACTATGGGACTCTAAACATGTTAAAAAATGCCATTTTTCGAACTTTAAGACATGTTGCCATGGTAACTATAAAACATAGCAACCAATTTTTGCCTGATTTCAGTTTAGGGTATCAATGACTTTTATCATAGAGAGTTTGGAGAAATTCTGAGACTATGCGTGCCACAGCTCCTATATAAAATTTCAAATCATTACAGAAAATGGCTCTTAAATCATACCTGAGATATCTCGGAATTGCATCGGTAGACACAGAAATAATGATAATTTTTGTTGTGTAACTATGTTATACTTCCAGATTTTTTTGTCGTTTAAATGTCCAATTTAAGATTTGCGAAATGAATAGTGTGATTTTTTTGGAATTGGTTTCTATTTAATATCCTGCAGTAAACGATGTAAAAGAAAGATAGCCTTTTAAGTGTTCATAATTATATAATATAATGAGCAGATGGAATATGTATCTTTATTTATAAAATAAATCAGAATTATTATGCATTTATCAAAAAAAAAAAAAAATGTTCGCTATATTAAAATTCATCTTGAAATTTGAAGAAAACCGACACGACATTTTTAAAAGGAAAGATTAAATGCATTACTGAATTCTAGTACTAAGTTTATTAATTTCTTACTTACATGGAGCACCATGTATGTTAATTTTTCTCCATCAGGAATTTTTTGGGTACAAAATATATGTAGATAAAAGAATTTCAAGCATATACAATTTTGAAAGACGTGTTTATTTGTCGATTGGTTATTAGAAAAAAATATGTAATACTGTTCACGGATGTAATCAAAGAATAAGATTACGTTAACTTTATATTATAGTTCAAGGCCTAGAATATCAGCTTTCTTTAAAAGAATTCGACTTAAGATAGACCGATAAAGCATTAAATTCTTATTAAGTTGTCATTCCGTACTTAGTGTTATGAAGAGAGTTAAGCAAATTGAACACACCCGTGAAACGTACACAGTTTATTATAAACAGGGCACGAGCTCTTTTAGTGTTAATATTTACCATTCAACGGGTGTGTTCAATTGTTAAAGTCTGCTCACCACAACTGCACGGACTGACAGTATACTTTGTAAATGTTTTGCTTTCGAACATTTCTACTCTGAATATTCTGGAAAACGTAAAGTTTGAATAACTTTGAGATGAAATAAGATTTTTATTATATTTTTGTGTGAAATGCTATTATAATATATAAGTCGTGATATTATACGGAAAATATTAACTTCAAATCTGTGTCAATGCCCCTTTACGGCCAACTGACAATTGGAAATTGAACTATATTCAATGAAAAAACCACAAAATCAATTTAAGTAGAATTTGGCTAGGAACTATATTTTGTGGCGGAAGGTTTTTTAGAAGAAAATGATCAGTTTTTCCCTTTTGAACTATAACAGTACTGTTAATTTTAGATTCCTATTTTTCCATGCTGGTTGCACACAAAGCTGTTTTTTGCAGTGAAATGTGTCATGCTGGTTCTGAAATATCTATTAAATTATTTCTTATGAATTCTTTCAACGAAATGTGACAAATATGGTAAATCTATTCTGAAAATTCGGGAAAAAATTGACCCAATTTTAACGTAAAATTTACACTTTTTGGGTAATATTTGAAAATTTACATCATATACCCCTACTTTTGATCTTCTTTTCTAAATAATTAAGATAACTTTGACATATTTGCTTAAATTCAGAAAAAGTTTAAGACTTTAAACTAATTTTCTCGCTTATTAAATTTTCAATGCCAGAAAAGTAACATTTTATTAGTGCAGAAAGGTCAAATAATTGACTACGTGAAGCAATTTGAAACTTTTTCTTAGTCACAATTTTAAAGTGTCTTTTGTAAAATAGACTTAGATTTCCTTTTGTTTCCTGCATTAATTGAATAAAAATATCGGAGAGAAAACGTCGAAGATGTAATTTTTAATTAAGACACAAATTTTAGTGCAGACAGGTCAAATTAAATGTACTGTAGCGCAAAAAGAAGCAAATTGACCATCATTTTTGGATTTAAATTTTAATTTAGCTATGTATGTAGAAACTAGAAAGATACTTGGCAAAAAAAGTTTGACTTTAAATATCAGGATCGAAAGTCGTTAATTATATACAGTGTAACAAGCGAAACTTTTCCATCGTTACCTTATTTTGTAGCAATATTTTGCAACCACTTATACATGATTTTTATATCTCCCAATTTATTGGATACTAAGGGGTATGCTATAAGACCGATGATTTTAAGAACCAAGAAACGTTACTGACTAGGGCTGGGCAATAATATCGATATTTCAATATATTGCAATACAATGACAAAAAATATCGTATCGCAATACGATTTTGTAATATCGATATATTGGCAATATGCTTAGATTAAGGGATGTTGTCATTAAATATAAAAATGGACTTGTGAATGTTTGTTATTAAGCCAAACATTAAGACAGAAGTTGTTTTGTGGGAGCATTTCAGAGCATAACTTAAAGAAATCAACAAGATTTTTTTCCTTGTAGGTTATTTATCTTGGTTATGTACATTCTGCGTGTAAATTAAAGTAAATATAGTGAAAAAATGCCATTTTTATTATGTTGAAAATATTGCAATACATATCGCAATACAGTTCAAAATATCGCAATATATCGCAATACGAAATCTCCGGCCAATACCCAGCCCTATTACTGACAGAAAGTAAGATTAAACAAAATGGAATTCAGCATATTATTTTAGCATGTTATAGCCTCTTCTATAACAATAAGTTAGTCTATTGACCTCATTCACTTACACAATTAACGAGAAAGAATGTTCTTTTAATATATTCTTATTTTCCTTGATATGATACCAATTTGTCTCGCAAAATCTCTTTTTTTTTAGTTACACTTACAAAAAAAGTATAGTGCCCTAAAGTTTTAATAGTTATACCCCCGCTTAAAAAGCTGTCGGGTATATTGTAATCGGTATGTCCGTCCGTCCGTCCAGCTGTACATCTAGCTGTCCGTCCGTCTGTCTGTTACGCTTTGGGGTACCTATCTCTTCATATACCACTAAGTGAAATTTAATGAAACTTTTACAGAATCTTAATTACATATTGCCATTATGCATCCTCTATTTTACTTAATGATCTGAGACATATTTTGGGTTTCCCGTCCAGAGCAAAACATGGACTTTGCCATAGTAACCATATGAGAGGCGGGGGGTATCATTTAGTAAGCTCATTGCTCACAATACTTCTAGTTGAATATAGTTTGATTTACTGTCAAAATTTCAACACTGGTCTTCTAATAATTTTTTTTTTTCAATTTATATAACGTGCTTTCGAGTTTTCTGACTATAATTTCATCTTGACTGTTAGGACCCTTTTTTACTAAATGACTACGCACATGTAACGTTCTTTCTAATAATTACATACGATTTACAAAGTTTGTAAACAAGTAACTGTTCTTTATTCTGACTTCCAGTTGTAACCGAATTAAATATATTTAAATTTCATTTTTGTTTTTAAAATGCTTATCAATTTGGTTAAAATAAAGTAACTTGGATCGAAATTAATTTACATTTTACATGCAATTTCTTCATAGGCTCAAACAATTGATAATCATATATTCACTAGAATATTGAAATTATGAAAATTTGATTTGCGTAAATTCGATACATGTATACTGATTAAGTCTTCTAGATCTGATTCGTGGAAAGATCTGACGCGGAATAAACCTGATAAACGGTATAAGGAATATTTATCATAAAAGTAGTCAAAAAATACGTAATTAAAGACTTAATGTTATACATGTATTTTGAAAGGACTCTTTTTGAGCACAATAAAATTGGTATCAATTTTTCTTTTATAGCTAGCACTGTAGCTCTCTTGTACATTTTTTTTTTCAATCTGAAGAGAAAACTGCTAATCCGCTGTCAATTCTAAAGAATATTGTCACATGACTTTAAATATGTAATTTGTCAATAACTACGAAAGCCCAGAAGGCTCATTCGAGATTCAAGTTTCGAAATACGAGATTCAAAATTCGAGATTCGAAATTCGAGTTTCGAGATTCAAGATTCAGATTAACCAATCAAAAGGCTCATTCGAGATTCGAGGTTCGAATTACCAGATTCGAAATTCGAGTTTCGAGATTCAAAATCCAGATTAACCAATCAAAAGCGGGTTCAACATTTTAATTACTCCCCTTTATTATGTTTTATCTATCAATAAATCGTTTAATATATTTATAACAAATGAGTCATTTGATTAAATTACAATGCAAGAAAGAGTGTTATATATATTAGAAGGAAAGTTAAATAATCATTGGATTTTTTATCACCAAGATATACTTCAATTTATATTATGACTTCTTAAATATTAAATAGAATACATATATCAGGGATATATATATTTTTGCATTGTTTACTTTATATAAAGGGTTGTTGACATAATAATAAAGTTATAAATAGTGACTAAAGATTCACAAAATCCCCACCCCTACCCGCCACACCTGCCACTTTTTCCCGACACTGAAAATGTTACTTTAAAAACTTGAAAAGCAATGTAGCCTTGGTAAATAAAAACCAAGTATATTTTAATCTTTGACCATAACGCTATGGTCAGAGACTTAAATATAAAACCATAACGCTATAGTTCTGCAGCTAATTTAGACTAATCTACTGTTTGATATCAGATAAAATGAATGCTGCATTTATTCTAATTCATATTTGCAATCTGTATTGTATATATAATTGTTAATTAATTCAAGAAATCAAAGCCTAAGATGAAGATAAGTAATTGAAAACTTTATTTTTATGTACTGAGTATTCCCTCTAATGGGAAAACGAACACGGTTTTTATTTATCAAGGCTACATTGCCTTTCAAGTTTTTAAAGTAACATTTTCAGTGTCGGGAAAAAGTGGCAGGTGTGGCGGGTAGGGGTGGGGATTTTGTGAATCTTTAGTCACTATCTATATCTTTATTATTATGTCAACAACCATTTATATAAAGTAGACAATGCAAAAATATATATATTCCTGATATATGCATTCTATTTCATATTTAAGAAGTCATAATATAAATTGAAGTATATCTTGCTGATCAAAAATCCAATGATTATCTAACTTTCCTTCTATCATATATAATACTCTTTCTTGTATTGTAATTTAATCAAATGACTCATTTGTTATAAATATATTAAACGATTTATTGATAGATAAAACATAATAAAGGGGAGTAATCAAATGTTGAACCCGCATTTGATTGGTTAATCTGGATTTTGAATCTCGAAACTTGAATTTCGAATCTCGAATTTTGAATCTCGTATTTCGAAACTTGAATCTCGAATGAGCCTTCTGGGTTAACTATTTCTGTATTATTGTGTGGGGAACAAACGGTTTTACCTGTAATTGTCCAGCGGGTTTGGTGGGTACAACATGTGAAGGTAAATTATTTCTAGCAAAACTGATTATCAAATCTTTCAAGAAATATTTATGAATTGTATTGTTGATAAGATGTGTAAAGGAATATAGTCAGTGTTTTTTTTTCTGTTTTGTTAAGGAACACCGATCAGCCAAAAACGTACCGACATACTAGTACTGCTACAACCAACTTTTATTCGTGTGAGAAAAATAACTGCAAATCTTTTATTCGTGTGGGAGTAATAATCGCACGTTTCGCAACCTACTGAATTTAACTCTCAAATATTAATCTACAAGAATAATTTATTTTGAAGAATATTTTTCCTTTTTTTGTGAAAATTAATCATCGCAGATTGATTTTAAACGGACGAATCACGAATAAAATATTATGCAATTAAAAGTTGCTTTATAGTTTTAAAGATTGCAATTGTTAAGAAAGAGATAATAATTAGTTTTTAAGGTCATGGTGTGTTATAATTCCTTGTATTTCTGTCTGTTCTTAATGATGAACATTTTGAATAAAGGTTTATTTATTGATAGGAAAAGAAAATGTTGTATAAAAGCCCCGATTTTACAAAAAAAATATAACGATTTTTCCAAGAAATATTTTATAAATTAATTTGAAAAAAGCTCTATGAAAAAAGGGCCCACCTAACTTCCGAGTTAATTTTTCATTCTGGAGTTGAAAAAGAACCAGTCAAAGTTAGTTTGCCTTATGGTTATATGAAGAGGGGTGGTTAAACTTAGATTACTTTGTTTTAATGCAGAGGACTGCTTAAATTAGATTACTTTGTGGTATAATGTAGAGGACTGCTTAAACTTAGATTACTTTGTGGTATAATGTAAAGGACTGGTTAAACTTAGATTAGTTTGTGGTATAATGTAGAGGACTGGTTAAGCTTAGATTACTTTGTGGTATAATGTAGAGGACTGCTTAAACTTAGATTACTTTGTGGTATAATGTAGAGGACTGGTTAAACTTAGTTTGCCTTGTGGTATACTGTAGAGGGGTGGTCAAACTTAGATTACTTTGTGGTATAATGTAGAAGGGTGATTAAACTTAGATTACTTTGTGGTATAATGTAGAGGGGTGGTTAAACTTAGATTGCCTTGTGGTTATATGCAGAGGACTGGTTAAACTTAGTTTGCCTTGTGGTTATATGTACAGGACTGGTTAAACTTAGTTTGCTTCGTGAAATATGAAGAGTGTTTGGTTAAACTTTGTTTGCCTTGTAATATCTGTAATGAACATCTTCATAATGTTTGAAAAATATACAAAAATTCCAATAAGTTTCTGTTTTCTTAACATGTTATTTTGACAAACTTACAACCAACTTTTATTCGTGTGCGAAAAATAACTGCAAATCTTTTATTCGTGTGCGAGAAATAATCGCACGTTTCGCAACCTACTGAATTTAACTCTCAAGTATTAATCTACATGAATCATTTATTTTGAAGAATATTTTCCTCATTTGTGAAAATTAATCATCGCAGATTGATTTTAAACGGACGAATCACGAATTAAATAATATGCAATAAATAGTTTGTTTATAGTTTTAATGATTGGAATTGCTAAGAAAGAGATAAAAATTAGTTTTTAACGTCATGGTGTGTTATTATTCCATGTATTTCTGTCTGTTCTTAATGATGAAATTTTGAATAAAGCATTATTTATTGATAGGGAAAAAATGTTGTATAAAAGCCCTCATTTTATCTATAAAAAAATATAACAATGTTTCCAAGAAATAGTTTATAAATTAATTCGAAAAAAGTTCTATGAAAAAAGGGCCCACCTAACTTCCGAGTTAATTTTTTCATTCTAAGTCGAAAAAGGACCAGTCAAAGTTAGTTTGCCTTGTGGTTATATGAAGAGGGGTGGTTAAACTTAGATTACTTTGTGGTATAATGTAGAGAACTGGTTAAACTTAGATTACTTTGTGGTATAATGTAGAGAACTGGTTAAACGTAGTTTGCTTTGTGGTTATATGTAGAGGACTGGTTAAACTTAGTTTGCTTTGTGAAATATGAAGAGGGGTGGTTAAACTTTGTTTGCCTTGTGATAATATTTCGGAGGGAAAAATTCTTTTTTTAAGATCGTTCCTGTGGATTTGAAGAAGACAATGAACCTTCCTGTTTTCTTTATACACAGGAATGCTGCTGGTTTAGAGGAAAGGTGAGATAATACACTTTGTACTTTTCTTAAAAATACGATCATTTTAAAAGGCAAGTTTTGATGATTTATCTTGTGGACACAAATGCTCAAATTAAAAGCCATTGTTTTAATTTTTGAATTTCATTTTACCCTTATCTTCAATAAATGAACATCTGTACATGTATTCTTATTGAGATTGACCTTTCCTTTTTCCTGATATACACTGCTACAAAATTCGTATTTTTATGTCACGTAAACTATCATCAAATCTGTAGCACATTAGCCTTGAAATAGCCTAAAAAAAACCCTTTTGCAATATTAAAGAATTTATAAAAAACGTCTGATACTCTTCTTATTAAACTTGATAGATATTTAAAAGACTGATCAAAATTGAACGGAATCATTGCCATATTATGTTCTTCTTATGTTTATTTGCTAAATGTGCATTCAAAACTTTTTTTATTCACTTTTGTGCTTAAAAAAGGGGACGTATATTGGCAAATATTTACATTCGCTGTATTTTTCTACTAAGCCTACTGTGAAATTGATTTGAAAATCATTTTCGTGTATACTCACGCGTAGAAATATACACGGAGAAACGTGCGTTACCGTGACGTCACAATAGGGCTAGAGCGACGTTAGTAAAATTATAACAAGATAGGGCAGCGATAAATTCAAATATTGAGTATATTTTCGGTGCTTCCAAACATGTAAAATGTAAATATAAGGAATGTTTTTTAGCTTAGTGTGAATTATTGGTGAGAGAATCACATAGACTTGCACTTAGGCATATTTTTCATGAAGCGCTAGCGCGCTTCATGAAATATGCCTACGTGACAAGTCTGTGTGATTCACACACCAATAACTCACACAAAACTTAAAAACATTCCTTAATTAAACGTGACATCACATTTTATAAGCCTTCAAGATTATATTTCAGGGGAAAACAAATACGCCTGGAACTGGTCCAAACGGAGCTTATAAAGGAGAGCATTATCTTTATTTTGACGCATCATGTGGCAAAAGTGGAAAAAAGTATCGCATAAGCAGCTCTGATGACATTGAATTTGAAAGTAAGTTCTTTCTAAGTGATAATTGGTTTTTCGCCTTGTTAAAGAATTTGATTGAAATAAAAAGTCCATAAACCACAGCTGACACCCTACCACTCACAAATTATATCAATTCAATTCAAGAGTAAGATAATTTGATAAGAAATTACTACAATTATCATATTAATTTTAAATATACAAACTTAAAATATTTTTTGACCTGGTGCCATAGTTTGAACTTAATGTTTTACAAACACTTAACGGAATCTGAAATTAAATTGAAAATAAATAAAAAAAAAAGCGACGAAGATTACCTTTTCAAATGACAAAAACAAGATGAGGTAAATGTATATACATATATATAAAAAAATTATATTAATTTGAAGGTAAGACCTACCGTCTGACATTGTATTTCCACATGAAAGGCAAAGGAATGGGAACATTTTCGATATCTACGTCCAAGTCTGGAGCAGCAGACAACGTTCACTTTTCAGTGAGTGGAAATAAAAAGAATAAATGGTACAAAGTAGAACTCCAAATCCCTCTGGATCCAGACACAAAAGTAAGTCAACTTTCAGCATCCTTTTCTTAATGATATAATTATCTTCTTCATAATCGTAATCTCAAATACCTACTTTAGTTTTTTTTTTATCAGGCCTATTTATGTTTATTTATATATACGTCAGTGCTATGATTTTCATTTACTCAGCAAAATTCGAAAATAACGTAATGTTAAGATTTGTTATATCCATAAAACCGTGACTCAATACATGTAAAGATAAATTAAATATTATAAGGGACAAAAAGCTTTTAATATCTTGTCATATTTTGATTCTATAATTAGATTGTCCTAGAGGCCACCAAAGGGAGGTCCAGAAGAGGTGACGTAGCTATTGATGACGTCATTCTTGCTCCTTTGTGATGTGTTTAGTCTGATCTATTAGATTATGACGTAGACAAAATGGGACACCAGAAATTCCACTCATCTGTCCTCTTTCGGCTATATACTTCAAAAATTGTTTCTTATAAATAAAAATATTCATTCTTTAAAATTGTTCGTTGTTGTTTTTGCATTAAATGATTTATTGATTGTATACTGTTTAACGTCCCTCTCCAGAATATTTCACCGATATGGAGCCGTCACCATTGCCGGTGAGGAGCTGCAAATTTAGGCCTATGCTCGGCACTTACGGTCTTTGAGCAGGGAGGGATACTCCTGCTATTAAACGGGGCCTCGGTTAATACGGTCTCATCCGAAGGACCACCCCATTTAGTCGCCTTTTACGACAAACTAGGAGTACTGAGGACTTATTCTAAACCGGATCCCCATGGGGCGTTGTTGCATTAAGTCATTCAGGATAAACAGTTTTCAGTAGCCTGTTAGTAAGCCACAGTACTAGTCACTTAATGGCCACTGTATTGCCAGCAGAATGTCACTTAAGTGGGTCTATCAGTGTCCTTCTGTAAGCACCAAAATGAAAATTCTTCCAATTAAATAACGGTTGTTCAGTTTTGTATCTCTTATACCTTAAATGTCCTTTTTAGCGCTTCAAATTTGAATGATTAAATGTATTTTATTGTAATTTTTTAAAATAAATATTATTGTGTTCAACAATGTACGACGACACAAATCGATTTTGGTTCTTTTCAAAATGGAGCATATGTAACATATTGGTATAAAGCACAGCTATATATAATATCTTATAACCACTCTCACAAATACAAAGATGGTCGAACACTAGTGCTGTTGACTTTAAATTCGATGAGACAATGAAAATGTTACGATTAAAGATGCATAGACACAGATTTGAAGTTTATGTTTTCTATATAACATCACGGCTTATATATATTAGCATTTTAAACAAAAATATATTTAAAATCTTATTTCGTCTAAAATTTATTGGAATTTTAAATTTTGGATGGATTTCCTTGAAAAATATCAAAATAATAATATATTTGATATTACTTAAACGGAAAAAAATTACATAACTGGAATATACAAGAGTTGTTGGGAACGTTTGTGAACAAGTTCCATGATACTACATGTATTTTGATTAAACATGCCACATAGAGCATGTTATTCTTTTGCTCGTTTAAATAACAGAGACTTCTCTCCTCAATGAAATTAAATATTGCACAGATGTAGCGCAGAAAGAATTATATTTTACATGTCGCTAGTGTACTCATAAAAAATAAAAAATAATAGCATCTATTAATTAAAGAATAGATGCCTTTATTTTATGAGGAAAACTGTGTTACTGCTATTTGAGTTGGGTTAGGTATAAATTAAATCGGGTTCGGGATATCTCAAATTCCTCCTCTTTGCCCTGGATCCTAAAAACGAAAGGTATACGAATTTTAGCAGACAGAATTTTCAAAAAATATGCTTTCAATCACGATTGTTTCTTATATAATTTCATAAAATAGTATAGACAAATATCGGATTTGATGATTAGATGCATGGATGGATTATTCTTTTTTGAAAAAATGCGAGATTGGCTAGGATTGAAATTTTCTATGTCAGTATACATGTTGCATAAGTTGTGTTAAAACTTGGTTAAGTTGGTTACGTTTTCGTTTTACGAGCAAATATATAAATCAGATTGAGGAATATTTCGTAATTAAGCATTTAAAATATATATATATAATATAATATATAAATCGGGCATTATCTATAGAAATCGGGGGGGGGGGTTACAATGTAATAGCTGTAATGTGATCAAAGCATTATAATCCGTGTTTATCAGTTTTCGTAACATTTATTCAATTGAACATTCCCGATTGATACAATTGGAAAAAGTCGGGGGGGGGGGGTGCTTGGAAGCAAAATTATAATATTTCCAGATCTGGGGATTAACAGGGAAAATTCATTGTAAGGGAATTGTTTAGCATAAATCGGGCGATAAGTTATTAACATGCAATAGGAACTTAGTTAACATTCGGCTAAAATAATGCCCCTTATATTAAACAACACAATCAGTCAAAAAGAAAAGCCAAATGAATACTTTATTCAAACTTCAAATCTGATGTAATCTTGTAATTAAATTCAGAGATTAATTATCAAGTGTGTAATTTGGCAATTGCATAAATTTCATCAAATGCAATGGCAATCAAAGGAGGCTCACTCATTCCTTAGAGCGATGCTAATTAATTTTATTTGTGTAATGGGTCGTACAATAAATTCGACAATACAATCTGACACTAGGGTATTTGCTTTACCATCTTAGGGATGGGGATGTTGATTGAAGTACCTCTTGCTCATGCATTCTTCACTTCTAAGGCTTAACTATTAGGAATAAAAGAATTGATAATTTTATTTATCTGGGGTTTAGGTAAAATAGGGTTAGACTGTTAAATTTAAGAAATGACAAATCATTGCTCAATGCATGTGAAAGAAGATAATCTTCTGTATGCTATATAACCAGTTGCTTAAATAATAAAGTCTCTTCTTTTAGCTATGGTAAGTACTTAAAGTTTAAAGGTATGCTGTGACTCAGAAAAATAGTAACTGAATGATCATGAATTATGTAATATCAATTATTCCTTCGCAACTACTGACAAGGTTAATTAAATAGGGTTTTGAAGAAAAGGGATATACTTCACAATTAACAAAATATACTGGTAAAATATTCCAGCTTTATACTAGTGTTTACTTAAAAGTTTGTCTGCCTTTATTAAGCTTTACTCATACCTTGATTTTGAGTTAAAAATCTGAGTAGTTTAACTAGTTTTACTAAAAATAATTCATATTCATTAAAGCTGTTCTCGATAATTTTATTTTATTGGTTAGAAATTGACAGAGTTGAAAATATATTACTGAAATTAACTTTTGTCATTCAAATTCATAACACATAGATAGGGAGAGACAGGCCATTCACTCAATGTTAAGGAATAAAAGAGAATTTTATTGTTAGACAATTTTGTGCCCAACTCTTAAGTGGAAATAATAAATTCTTTAAGAAATTATAAATTGGATAGGGATTTCAGTAGAAGACTGTACTATACACTAGTTACTAGAATGCTGATGCTATAATTCATTGTGCTGCTGCTGCTTAAAATAAACTCATTTACTGTGAAAATGTATGCTGCTTTCAACAAATTCATGAATTGGTCTGCTTTGCTTGATTGAAACAAACTCAATTGCTGTGCAAAATGTGTACTGCTTCCAACATATTTCATGGACAGTGCTTTGCTTGCTAAAATATCTTTAGTAACGTTCGCGGTTTGATAACCCGGAACGATAACTACATACATGTAAACTTGTAAAGTTTATTTAAAATACATGTACATAAAAATTTAATTGTAAGGTTAATTACCGTTTGCGGTATACCCGGAACGGCCATTGTTATGCTTATTATAAGTACATGTACATGTAATATTTTGCTTTTATGTTGATTGTTGCTGCTTGTTGTAATTGTTTGGGGTCGCCCTGCTTGGCACCCCGTTGCTGCTTTAAAATATGCCACGACCAACAATCGCCAATATATTCAGATAAACGTGTATGAAATCATATTTGTTTTATTTTCCTCTATATAAATAATGCCAAAATGGGAACGTTATTGAACGTTAGGGACTACTAAAGATTATGTTTACAGAAGGAAAAATGTTTAAAAATATACGAAAAAAAAGTTACAATTTTATAAAAATGGGAGGATTAACCTCTTTAATGATCAGCTCCTGCGATACCTTATCGCATGGACGTTGCGCAAATGGAATTAGTATTGTTGCCATGCCGGATGGCTAAAAATCGCAGAAAAAAAGTAACATGACGATATAGACATTCCATTTTTAAGTAGAAAAAAGACAAGAAATGAAAGATACTTAGAACTATACAAAGGCTTAACGGGATTTGAAATTTTGTTGTCAAGTCACTAAACGACGAGTGATTGCTTCCTGAAGGATATGGAGATAACGAACAGTATTCAATCTCAAAGTTCATAAAACAATACAAAACAAGAGCGGAGCATACATGGACCCCCGGAACATCAGAGGTGGGATCAGGTGCCATGGAGGAGTGAGCATCCCCTGCCGACCGGTCACACCCGCCGTGTGCTCCTTGTCACGATCAGGAAATAACGGAAAAAATCCGTCGTCAATTCAGTGTATAAATAATGAACTAACAATTGCTATGAAAAAGTCAGTCAGCATTTGACTCAGTGATAAATTGTATTCGCTGACAAGGGATTTTAGCGACCATAGAACTTACAAAATGATGACTTTAAACGAAACTGCTGATATTCTTGTTTCATCAACTTGCTTGTCAATAATTTACCTCTTTTTAGAAATTGTTCATACGTAGAGCATGCTCTTGCGTATCGAATCAAGGAATCTGAATCTCCTGAATGGAATTGCTCCATCATACGACAGCAAAGTAAAACTAGTTCATTATTTTTACATTTTTAGTAGATATGCTTCATTTTTTTCATTCTTATAAACAAAAGATAGGAATTTAATCAGACGTAGGTCATACTTCGCAGTACACATAAATATATTTTTCTGTAAATGAATGTGTCCACGAACTTCTCTAACATCTCTCGTACGCGTAAACCTGTTCCCTTCTCTGATGTTTTGGAGGTCCGTTTTTGCTCTGCCCTATTTTGTATTGTTTTGTGGACTTTTGATCTTGAATACTGTTAGTTACTTCCATCGTGGCCCAAACCTTCCTTCGGGGTCAGTTTTGAAA
>NW_026926361.1:0-26908 GCF_032062105.1 Saccostrea cuccullata
TGTAGCTTCTGTGAGACATGTAAGGAAAAAATTTTTTCATTTTGGGGGAATCAAAAGGTTAGGAGCTTTTACATAGTTTTACTATTCTCTGTGAAGCTCAAAATTAATTTAAAGATAGTGCTAATTTCATTTTTTGTAAATCCTAAACCCAAAAAAGTGAATTAAATACAATTTTTATGATTAAATCATTTATATATAGAAATAAATGTCGAAATGAGGTTTTTAGATTACAAGATTACGTGGAGATATTAAAAATTAATTTCAATGAAATATAGTGCAACAAAAAAATAAAAAATGAATTTAACACAAAATGGAAAGACTGGCTTTCACTCATGTAGACCCTGAAACCAGACACCAGAGCCCTTTTTGAAATCTTGGACATAAATATCACAACTTTACTCCTATGAACATGCTCTTGTTTTTTTTACCATTTCTAACCCCCTTTTTTTCTCTTCCTTTTTTTTTTTTTCCCCCTATTCAATTGTCACTATTATATTTTTTTGTATTTGTTTATTATATGTATTAATGATGTATTGATATTGTAAACACAATGATGTGACAATTGATTTTAAAAAAAAAAAAAGGGGGGGGGGGAAAATTGGGTAAACTCGAATAAAGTGTTCTGAAGGAAATATTGTTTTCTATAAAAAACCCGGTTAAAAATGAATAAAATTTATATACCACAAATAAAGAGGCTATAATTTTTTGATATCTTAAGTATCGCTTACTATATAGACAGTACAAATATAAAAAAAACCCCTAACAAATACATGTCAAAACTCAAAAAAAAGCGACGTTGGGCCCTCCGCACGGGGCAGCGTCCATAAAAAAAGTTTTTAAAACGGTTGAAACGATGTAAGAGACAAAATATTTTTTAAAGCAACTCAAAGTTATGGAAATATGTATAGTGTATTGATTTAAAATTTTTAAAAATTTTACGATTTTTCTACGGTGTGTACAAATCTAAAGAAAAAAACAAGAATTCAAACAAACATGTAATTTACTGAAAATGGAGATTTTCTATTCATGACGTTGTTATAAATCTAGTGCAGCGTCGGACTTGGCTGTGCAGTTTGTGTATACAAACTGTTTATTTTTATGCCGCTCGTAAATTTTTGTGCATTGTTTTGAATTTTAAAAATTAAATAAATTATAATCTGTACTTAAAGATTATTGCTAAGCACTTGGAAGTGCGTTGCGCCTTATAAAGGAAATGTACTGTGTGTCCATGAACGTGTGTTAAGCTTAAATCCAAATGTTTGACGTTATAATGAAATTAGCTTAACGTCAGACTGGTTCGTGCGCACTATGTGCGATATTTAAAGACCCCTATTTTTACAAAAAATATTAAGTTTCATCAATAAAAATAAATCATTCTGACTTGGTTTATCATAAGAAATATTTTGATATACAATAGATGCATATAGAACCATTTATTTTTAACAAAAACGTCATTGCCCACGAACTTTTTGGACAACCCTCGTACATTTATGTTGCTTTTTAAAAATTTTGCACGAAAATACACTTTTTAAAAAATCTGGAAATTATTGAAACTTCGAATTTCGGGACGGCTTGTTAACATATCTTTGCTTTTTCACAAAGTAAAATTTATTGTTTAGACTAAAGATACGTAGAAATTTTGTTGTGTATATATAATAAATATTAAAAACTACAATCAAGAAAATTCACAATATAAATGTGAGAAGGCAAAACCAACTCACCAGTAGTATTGTCATTCCATGATCGGTATTTTGTACAGTTTAACAATGAAAATAACCTATGAAACGTTTACTTTATTTCTAAACATTACCATCGCTCTGTTATAATATTGTTAATACAACAGTTACTTGTATGTTATACCTTGGCAAATAAGTCCAGCATCTTTCACTAAACTATCCAACATCCCATCTATGGATAAATGACAATCTAATATATTAAGCTCGTTTCCTGAACATTTTAAGTCCTTCATCCAAACTCGATTATCCAAGCGTCCAAAATATTCTGATTGAACAGCCAAAGCTTTCCGTCTAGTATATAGAAAGTTTACATATTATAAAATATTATGAAGATGAACATAACATTTATAGATAGAAAAATAAAATTATGATATATAATTAAATTATTATCTATCTGAAAACGTCAGATCGAATTGAAAGTGCAGAAAGTTTTGTTCATCTGCAGAGAACACATAAGGTGAACAAATACTTATTTTTCCTATTGAGGACTTAAAATAGATCCATCGAGAACTGATACAATTTTTTACTACATTCGATCAAAACAAAAATCGAGAAATTCAAAATGAATAAAACTAGCTGCGTTTCTTAAATGCACGTTTATCTCAATCAATGTTCGACTCGGGCCTAAACAAAGGATGATGTGACATACGGTCCCAAGTAAATTGACAAAAAAAAAACAAATTTCCTAATTTTACTCTACTCTTTGCACATATTCACTGATATGTGTACCCTAATTGAATGCTACTTTTATCAAAAGCAGAAAAGTAATTTGGAAGGTATTACATGTATCTCTCCCATGAGTAGGGATACAGTGTTGTCATGCTATAATCAATTTCCATTGATTTTTTGCCCCGCCCAACTTTCTGGAGTTCTTAAAATATACGAGCGCAAGTGTATATTTTTCTCCTTTGGCTGGTCATTGTACATGTATATTTTTCTTAAAATCTATTTATATGTGAAAGGAGAAAAAATATCTTATTGCGCTCTATGATAAATAAAATGTAAAATCTAGCTGGCCTTTCCCATTATGAAAAAATCGACGAAGCTATTTTTCGGGCGTAAGAATAAATTCATATACTAATGGAGGCACTGTTCGATACTCTCTAGCTGACCAATCAGCTAAATGAGTTGGATTATAGTGAGTACCACAAAAATACTAAGGAAATTTTATGTTTGAAAATTTTCTTTTTATCTGCTTTCCGTCAACATTTTCTTTTGCATTTGAGTCAAAGACACGGATCTATTATACAGTTTCCCAGCTCACATAATTACAAACAATTAATTTATAAAAGAACATATTGGCATAAACCAAGCTGAATATAGCTGGCATAGGGCCTAAAAATCACATATAACGCAGTAATCACATCATTATAATTAAAATGTGTTGGAACTATTATGACTATGAAAACTCGTATTTATTCACTCATGTTAGAAAACCATCATAATCGTTGTAGATTAAATATAATTCGTCATATAAAAAAGCGCCAAGATAGCTGTTATGTCACATCATCCTTTAAATCACAAGAAAGAAGAAAAATAATTTCATCGATTTATTTAAGCTCTTTATCATAGAAACTGAAATAATAAGACAATCTTTGGTATTTTAACCTAATTAATGATTTTAAAATCCTCAAAGTACAATATTCATCTCTCTCTTCGGGCTCGGTGAATAATGTACCCCAAAGAAAGCTAATTTTTACATACACTGAATATTATTCGCTTAATTTATTTCTTATGAAGATCATTGGCATTAAGCAGTGCATGAACAACTCTCAGCAAGCCACATTTGTAGTTTTCTTGAACAATGGCTGTTCCATCAGTTTTAGATACAATGACATATTCATCTTAAAAACAATAGTTAACAAATTTTATTTTCCTTTCCGTATGATTTTTGATACAGATGTAAATATAAACAATAAAATGTTTTCTTTGTGTCTTAGACCTCTTGAATATTTCTTTTCATTATATTTTGCAGATACCAATCTTTAAAATGGTTGCAAATTATACATTTTAAAATTTGATGTACTTACGAATAAAAACCGAGCTGCCGACAGACCACAGCTGCCTCTTCTTCTCCCCAACTATCTGCATCTAAAGTTCCCCATTCATTACCCAGAAAAATACGTAAAGTTCCATACCAGCTTCCATTGTTTACTTCTAGCACATTTTCAATATCTATAAAAAAAAGCGTTATAGTTAGGCCATTCATTTTTTTTTGCAACGGATGGATAGATCCAGGGCGTATATTGTTTTGTCCTGTCTGTTTAACTGTTTGTCTGCCTGTCTGTTGTCAACTTTAACCTTCGCCAAAACTTTTGAACCATAAGAGATAGAGACTTCATATTTGGAATGCATACTCCACTAATAAAGTTCTTTCAAATGACATCAAGATCAATGACCTTGTGACTTTGACTGTGACCTACATGCTAAAATAGCTTTTTCCACTGCTTGTCATAACTTTTGAACCATAAGAGATAGGGACTTCAGATTTGGTATGCATACTCCACTAATAAAGTTCTTTGTAATGACATCATGGTCAATGACCTAGTGACCTTGACTGTGACCTATATGCTAAAAATAGCCTTTTTCACTTTTTGCCATAACTTTTGAACCATACTTTATATTTAATATGCATACTTCACTAATTAAGTTCTTTCAAACAACACCAAGGACAATGACCTTGTGACCTTGACTGTGATTTATATACTAAAAATAGCTTTTTCGAATTTTGTTGGCGCCAGGCGCATATTGTTTCACAAACACACCTTTTTTTATATATATATAAAATAAAGGCGTATATATGTGTGTGTGTTTGTATGCATGTAAACTGTGATAATGAGATATACATGTATTTATGTGTTAGGAAGTGTGTGAGAAAAAGAAAGAGAGAAACCTGCACAAATAACACCGGCTTCTCTCTTGAAAATTCTTTCTGCTAAGACTTCAACTTGACAGCTTAAAATCTGCATCTCTGAAGAACACGGATCCTTTATTTTTAACCATGTTAAGGTCGGTGATATTCCATAAAGATTGTTGATTACAGCCAAACCTTTTTTACTGGAAAAAAGTCACATTCATATATATATATATATATATATATATATATATATATATATATATATATATATATATATATATATATAAAGCACAAATTACAACAACTCTTAAACTAATATAACTGCCCTAAGTGAAGGAATATTAATATAGAAAGCACAGAGAAATTCTTTTACAAGGATACTCACTTCCGCCCCAGCCCGGGTTGAACTCTCACCTACGGAATCTGTCTCCTAGCAGTGCAGGAACAGCGCGTTAGACCGCTCGGCTATCTAGGCAAGTTAAAAAAACTTGCTTTCGATGCCGATGGAATTCTCACAACGCTGCCCTACACTACACGGTCATTGAGAATGGAAGTGAGATACAGTTATTTGGACATTAGTTTTTAGAGGATCGTTACCAATACATGTTGTGATGAAATTAATTTTATTTATAAAGCACAAATTACAACAACTCTTAAACTAATATAACTGCCCTAAGTGAAGGAATATTAATATAGAAAGCACAGAGAAATTCACTTTTACAAGGATACTCACTTCCGCCCCAGCCCGGGGTTGAACTCTCGACCTACGGAATCTGTCTCCTAGCAGTGCTTTCTATATTAATATTCCTTCACTTCAGGGCAGTTATATTAGTTTAAGAGTTGTTGTAATTTGTGTTTATAAATAAAATTAATTTCATCACAACATGTATTGGTAACGATCCTCTAAAAACTAATGTCCAAATAACTGTATCTCACTTCCATTCTCAATGACCGTGTAGTGTAGGGCAGCGTTGTGAGAATTCCATCGGCATCGAAAGCAAGGTTTTTTTAACTTGCCTAGATAGCCGAGCGGTCTAACGCGCTGTTCCTGCACTGCTAGGAGAAGATTCCGTAGGTCGAGAGTTCAACCCGGGCTGGGGGGAAGTGAGTATCCTTGTAAAAGTGAATTTCTCTGTGCTTTCTATATTAATATTCCTTCACTTAGGGCAGTTATATTAGTTTAAGAGTTGTTGTAATTTGTGCTTTATAAATAAAATTAATTTCATCACAACATGTATTGGTAACGATCCTCTAAAAACTAATGTCCAAATAACTGTATCTCACTTCCATTCTCAATGACCGTGTAGTGTAGGGCAGCGTTGTGAGAATTCCATCGGCATCGAAAGCAAGTTTTTTTAACTTGCCTAGATAGCCGAGCGGTCTAACGCGCTGTTCCTGCACTGCTAGGAGACAGATTCCGTAGGTCGAGAGTTCTCAACCCGGGCTGGGCGGAAGATGAGTATCCTTGTAAAAGTGAATTTCTCTGTGCTTTCTATATATATATATATATATATATGTAATCATTTTTTTTTCTTGGAATAGGGATATATATGTTGAGAAGTCCTTGGCATTACCCCTTTAATCCAATCTGTTTGCACACAATATTAGCTTTAGAATGTGTCCATGTGCTTGCGTCAATTCCTCCCCATTCACTATCAAGATATACCTCCACTCGTCCTGCTATGCTAGCATTGTGCAGGCGTACTCTAAAATCTGTGTCATCTATCAAAAATAAGGTATTAAATTTGTTAATAAAAATGCTATTTCAAAGCTACCGAAATTGAAGCTATGGTAAAATTTCATCAAGCTCATATCGCAAACGCTTTTTAATTTAATCTCTAAAAAATCATAACATAATTGGTGTCCTTTGCAACTGCTTTAAACTCACCAGTACAAACTACACCTGCAGATCCAGAGTTATATTTTCCTGATATCTGGTTTGCACAATCAATGAAACTGCTTTCTGTTCCGGAACAACTGACACGTACGAACCACTCCCATTCGCTGAATCCAAAGACGTCGTTAAGAACTGGTATCGCCCTAGAACTGAGTGTAAAAAATACCAACTTACTGTTTTCTTTGGAAGACGGTATATACATGTAGAGTTAAAGCTGTTTACAGTCTTTGGACCATGCACTTCCCCTTTATTCTTGTTGACCTGGACTCAAAGACTTTGGCAAGTCTCCGCATACGTCAACATATACTATATCTACTCATTATTTGCTACTGAACTGGACAGATATAAAAGAGGAAAACTAGAAACGCATACTATTTTATCAATATTTATAAACACACAATGAGATGATGTATTATTGGAACGCACAATTTAGTGTACAAAAATTTCAACTATCATAACAGACTCGGTTGATTAGCCTGAAAGTATATTAAATACTCTGAAGGTTTCTCGTCATACCGGTACTCGTTGCTTACATAATCCCAGACGTCTTTTGATCTTTTATTTAAAAAAAAATCCGCACATCTTTTTCCATCGGTCAATCCCTGATCATGCCATGTGTTCACTTTTTATAATTAGGTTGTCGCTCACAGTGTACTGCATACTATCCTCTTAGCAAAACCATTATCTCTAAAGCGTTTGTAAGACTCTCTAGGCCAAATCGTCAATGTACAAACTAGAAAATAATGGAAGTAAAAGCATTTTTCTCTATTCTACGTCACAAGTCACATGGTGTGAAGGACCCTTATGAGCTAATGTCGCTCTTTTATGCTGAATCCATTACTTTCTATAAAATTTGGTATGGTATCCCTCCTTTAACTCGCTTTTGAAAAAAAAATTAAAAATATAACGAATTTTTTCAATATCTTTATGATTAAAATTTCTTTTTCTTCATGCCAGCAGTGGATTGATTGTTAATTCCATTATACATGTACTTGTTTTATATCGTAGGACTTATGTCTGTAAAAGCCCTTTCAAAAATACAAAGCCAAGATCTACAGCAAATAATTTATCATTACGCTCGAATATGTGTATGTCAGTTTTTTATTTATGGTTGTTAAGAAATACAGCAGAATATTCTTGAAAAATCTATACTGTGTAACATATACTGCGTTTCCTTATTACCGGAAAATTTTAATTGACTTCTTTTTTATTTGCACCCTCTTAAAGCCGCTTGGTCCGATTCTAATCGCTATGAAATATATTTGTTTTTCTTCTTGAAAAATAATTGTCCATAAATTGTTTTACCTTTTGTCAAATTATATCCCCCAAAGTCTTTTTCTTTAAAAGATATCAAAATTCAAAAGTTAAAAAAATATTTTTTGTTAGGTCACACTAAAAATAATCGTATGTTGATATCGCGTGAAATCCCCTTCGAAAAACTAAATTTATCGCTTACATGTATATCTCATAAAGAACGAACCCCAATCTAATTAAAATTAGATGTTAGATCCGCTCGCATACTCGCTACACTAACATCTAACAACATCCCACAGAGGGTCACGTCAGAGGTCAAATTCTATCAACCAATCAAATTGTCGCTGGCAAATCATCAGATATTTGTTGAAGTTATGGAAGAGAGCAAGTCTAGAGTTGTTCCGAATTTGACCTCTGACGTGACCCTCTATGGGATGTTGTTAGATGTTAGTGTAGTGTAGCGAGTTTGCGAGCGGATCTAACATCTAATTTTAATTAGATTGAACGAACCCGAGCATTTTTTTTTCACAACAAAGTACTTATACCTGTACACGGACAATATTTTAGCCTTCTTTACTAAAACTCCTTTAAAAAAATATCTGATTTTCCTTTATTCTTTAAAAATGCATATTGATATAAAATTACTAAGGATTATATTCCATGACTTAGGACTAAGGTTCTACTTATTGAAAAAAAAATTCGGGTTTGAATTATCTTCATAATAAGATAAAACCAATAAGTTCATCTTTTTCAAAGGTGACTTCACAACAGATCTTAACTTCCTGTCAGGAACTACTGTTTGTCAATAATGTTTTTGATCTATGGTTTCCACGTAAGGATTGTTGTAATAAACTATTAAATCAATCTTATAATTTTTTTTATTTTGATATCTTATCTATGTAATGACGTACTTTTATTGTGTAAGATAATTGTGTCTGTTTCATAAGCGGCTTTAAAGTAATCAAAATAGCTGAAAATTATTATTCATAGTTTATGCAGCCATGCTATTAAAAATTTTAAATTCAATATATATACTAAAAAATAAAAATTTTTTTTATGCGCCCGAATGAAAGATCCGAGGCGTATATTTTTTTTGTCCTGTCTGTTTGTCTGCAAACTTGAACCTTACATAACTTTTGAAATGAAAAAGATTTCATATTTGGTATTCATACTCCACTAATTAAACTCTTTCAAATATACCAAGGTAATACCCGTGACCTTGACTGTGACCTTTATGCTTTTTTCTGCCAACTTGAACCTTCGCCATTCTTTTTTAACCATAAAGATGGACTTTTTTTATAAGCATAACTACATTAAGCTCTTTTAAAGACACCATGGTCAATGACCTTGTGACCTTGACTGTGACCTTACGCAAAAATTTGTTTTTTTCGGCAAAATTTAACCTTGCCATAACTTTTAAAGAAAATTATTGTATATGATTAAGTCCCCCTTAAATATTTCACTATATGGAGACGTCACCATTGCCGGGGAAGGGATGAAATTTAGGCCTATGCTCGGCACTTACGGCCTTGGCGGGGGGTTTTTCTGCCACACCTGCTGTGACCGGCCCCGGGTTTATACTTATCCAAAGGGCCGCCCCATTTAGTGCCTTTTCACAAGCAAGGGGGTACTGAGGGCCTTTCTTAAACCCCGGGTCCCCACGGGGGTTTATATTAATATTAATATTTGGCATGTATATCCACTAATTAAGTCCTTTCACATGATACCAAGGTCAACGACCCTGTGACCTTTAAATGTGTCCCGTGCTAAAAAAATTTTTTTTTGAAACCCTTCCCCTAACTTTTTAACCAAAAGGGTGAACCTTTTAATGCTCTTCACTAATGTTCTTTTAAATGACACCAAGATCAATGCATTTGTGACTTACTGTGACTTATATGCTAAAAATATGCTTTATCGAATCTTGTTTCACAAACACAACTTTTTTTAATGTTCTCAATAGTATTGAGCCATCAAGAAACTTCTAAAAACTCGTTATCTTTTTTTCCTTGTATCCTGCATTACAAAAAGTTGCTGAAATTTTTTTGGAAACTATTTGTAGTGTTCATAGACTGGTCCCTGACATCGGTTAACGGGCGCAACCCCCAAAAACCAAAACTGTCCTTGAAATTCCCTAGCGGCAGCGACTGGAATCAAAGGCAAGAACCGTGCTATAGTTTCATTATCTTTTATCCTTTTCAGTATACTAAAACGGAAAAAATTTTTAATCAAGATTCACCATAAAGAAAACACGATTTTCATCATCCTACAATTCTAAGTTTTATTCTTGATTCTTCTCAAAACAATATTTGTTTTTTAACTTCCAACATAAAGATCTTTAAAAATATACTCCATTTTATAAAGTGCATCTTATATATACATGTAAATCCTTACTAGGGTTTTGTAATTCCTTGCAAAACATAGAAGCCGTCTTTTCCGTCCAGGGTTTTTATCAATTCCACCCCATTTGTCATCCAAGAGAATTTCAACCCTACCTGAAGTATTTGAAACTGTTCGAAGTTGTATTTTATCTTTTTCTACAAAAAAGGATATTTTTACTTTGAAAAAATTATTATTTTGTCTATTTTTTAAAAAATTATTATTTATTAAATACATAACTTCATAAAAAACACTAAAAAAAGGTTTTTCTTTATTATTAAAAAAAAATTTCATAATATTTTAATTTACACTATTATCTTTATCATTTTTACAGTTATCAATTATCAATGCTGAATAACAAAGGTTAATAACTTTTCCCCAGAGGAATACAAATTAACAAAGCCCTGTCACAAAAGCACGAGTTATGTCCAAGACACAATGTAGTTACGATATCGACAATTACTTTTTTTTTTTTAAAATTTTCTATAATTTTCTCTATTCTTGTGTGTTTTAACAATACTTCCTGTATTTAACATGTGTTATTTAAAAATCATTAAAAAAAATTTCTTGTAGTATCGATTTCGTTGATATCGACCATGTCGCTTGATATGAACATGTTTGTAGCCCTTGATAAATACCGTCAATGTTACTTTGTGTTTGTTTTTTATTTAATCCCTTTACTTATACAAAGATTGTATCTGCAAACATTTTGTGAATGATCGATATCGAATATAAAATTTAAAAAAAAAAAATTCACCCTAAAAAAAACCTTTATTTTTAACATATCCCAAAACAATAACTTTGTGTTTCTTCTTGCAAATTTGTGTATATTTACTTTTATTAATAAGTTTACCCTACTGTAAAATGCGATTCATATCGATATAATATATTGTTAAAACATATTTTACAACTTTACCCCAAACCCAACATTTACTCTAAACATAATCCAAAACAATAACAACCCCAAACCCTTTCTTAATATAATTTATTTTCATATTCATGCTAATTATGATTCAATTTTAACATCACTTTGTTTTTGTAAAATTATGCTTTAGGCTACCTTATTCTAAAAAATAAATTGTACAAATAGGATCATATCGATACGATCCGTCATGATAGTGTTGATATCGACGACATCGACATAGCAAAAAGCTTAAATAAAAAGTATTTCCAATCAAAAGTACTGATACATAAATTGATACTATATCGACATAATATTGCGTTTGTGTATCACATAAATTTTTTAAGAGATGTATGGAGCACTGACCAAAGAATTGAAAATTCACATATAGTAAGCCCCCTCCCCCCCCCCCTTTACACCAGAGGTCTGTTCAAAGAGGGTTTTTTGGGGGTATAAAAAATTTGGCAAGCACTCGTGAACGTTGACTTCGTTCTGTTGAACGGTCTCTTAATCTCTGATAAATGAACCACAAGCATCAAGAACTTGAAGTAAAACTAAGAGATAATAATTAATTTAAAGAAAATTTGGTGGCATATTTTAAAAATTTTTTCTAAGAACCACTGTCTAGGAAAATAAATTTGGGAAACATCCTCAGGTAGTGTAGATTCAAGTTTTTCAAATCAAAACCCGGGGGAGGGCGGGGCCAAAATGGCCCACCAAAGTTTTACAAAAATTAAAGGAAAAATTTTTTAAAAATTTTTTTCAAGAATGACAAAGCCATAATTCATCATATTCTATGGAAGCTGTTCAGGGAGTTAAAAGTTTTTTAAACATACCCCCAGGGAGGGCCCAAAATGGCCCCAAAATTTTTAATAAAAAAAAGGAAATTTCTTTAAAAAACTTCTTCCAAGATTGACAAAGCCATAATTCATCATATTTAATAAGCATGCTCAGCTAGTGTAGATTTTAATTTGAAAACATGACCCCCGGGGGGGGCGGGGGCCCAAAACCCTAAAGTTTAACATATAAATATATAGGAAAATTCTTTTAAAAACTTCTTTTCAAGAATACAAAGCCATAATTCATTATATTTATATGGAAGCATGCTCAGCAGTGTAGATTCAAGTTTGTTAAAGTTTGACCCCCGGGGGAGGGGGGGGCCAAAATGGCCGACTAAAGTTTTACATAGAAATTATAGGAAAATTCTTTAAAAAACTTCTTCTCCCTACAAAGCCATAACTCATCATATTCATATGGAAGCATGTTAGGTAGTGTAGATTCAAATATGTTAAGTATATCCCCCTGGGGGAGGGCGGGGCCAAAATGGCTGACCAAAGATTGACATAAAAATATAAGGGAAAATTTTTAAAAATTTCTTCTCAAGAATGACAAAACCATAATTCATCATATTTAAAGGGAAAACAGGGGCCTAGTTAATTCAAGTTTGTTCAAATCATGCCCCCCGAGGTAGGGGGGCCAAAATGGCTGACCAAAGTTTAACATAAAATATATGGGAAAAATTTTTAAACATCTTCTTCTAAGAATGACAAAGCCATATATCATAAATTTATATGAAGCATGCTATATGTAATTCAAATTTGTTAAAATCATGACCCCCAGGGGGGGGTGGGGCCAAAATCCCGAACAAAGTTTTTAAAGATATATATAGGAAAATTTTTTAAAAAATTTTTTAAAAAAAAAAAAAAGCAAATCCATGATTTCATGGGACTACTTTTATATTTAAACTTTACAATAAAAAGCCATTTTCTACTTTTTCCTACTTTAGTGCTCAGGTGGAATGTGGCCCTGGGCCTCTTGTTTGTTTGTTTTTTTTTTTAAATGATTATAGGTCAAATTTTCTGTAACCTAGAGCATTTACAAACACTTGGAGTCCGGTCCACGGACTGTCATTAATGCATATAACTAAAACCCTATTGAGGTGTAATGTATTTTAAAAAAAAAAAAGGGCCCTGTTCTCAAGGGATATTAATCACATATTTTGTTGGGTCAAATTTTTTTGGGTTTTTTGGGGAAAAAAATATTGAGTAGTTTTTTTTTACATTTTTTTGAATTCACACCACAAAACAACAAACATTAACCACCACAGAATATTTGTATGCCCAGTTACTGTAAATATGAAAGACCAAACATTGATCTTTAAAAGGTTATGGCATGTTTTTTTTTTTTTATCAAAATGGGGGTAAATAAAGAAGCAAATGAAAGTTATCCAAGGCAAGACCTTATTTAAAGCAATACACATGTGAAATTTTAAAAACTAACACACTGTTTAATGTTATGATGAAGGTATTTTTAAAAAGGGGGAAACAATGTTCAAGGTCAAAAGTTTAAAAATCTTTTTCCTTTGGGAAAAAGTATCACATATTAAGTCAGATAAAAGTTATACATGTATAACTAATTTTAAAAGGTTAGGGGAAAACATCACAACTTATAAACCCAAGGTCAAGGCCACGAGTTCAATATATTGACAAACAAAGAAAGGCCTTGTCACGGAATATACATGTGAAATATGAGAGCCAAACCCTTTAACATTCAAAATTGGAGGGCAATTTTAAAGTTTTTGCAGAAAAAAAAACGGCAGGGAGAAACTATATATACCAAAAATTTTAAATTTACGGGGTAAAATTCAAAGAATAAAATAAAATTAATGTATTTTTACTATAAAATCAACAGAGCCTCCCTCCCTCTCACAGAAGCCCTCACCCATGGGGATAAATATAATTTTAAAATGACTCTTATCACCATAACCATGCATCTAGTTAAAGTGTGTATACAGGGAGAGAGAAGATTTTGGGGAATAAATACCTTAACCTTTTAAATATTAATTACTAAGTACAAATAATTACTCTTTAAAGACCCAGGGGGCATAATTTCAACATTTTATAAATATATGAGGGTTATTTCTTTTTCAACCCTCCAACAGTTAAAATTTTTGATGCCAAAACAGTTTTAATTTTTTTAATGAACCCCCAAATTGGGGGGTTAATTTTTTTCCCCCACACTTAGAGATGCTCTTTCCTAAAATTGTTGAAATTGATTATTGGTTTTAAAAAAAGGATGAAAATGTTCAAATGTAAATGCACATCGCACGATGTCATGCCAGATAATTAAAACAAATATACAATAGCTCACCTTAGTTCTGAAGACCTAAAAAAAAATTAAAGCTTTGGGACTTTTTTTTAAATTTTATCAGGAAACCAGTGTAACAGACAGACAGAATATAAACAAGAGGCCCATGGGTTAAGGTCACCTGAGAATTATGCAACAACTTTCCAGTGATTGAATTTATTATGTTTTAAGCCTAATGGCATTCACAATTTTGAAAGGGGACTTTTTATATCATAACAATACACTTAGCAGTTGCTTATTTTTTAACTTAAACCCATACCAGGGTAAGGGGAACAAAAAAAACATTTCAACTAATATAAAATTAGCAATAATCAGAATGCCCCTACCACACATGAACCCCAGACCCTTAGGCCTTGATATTTGATTAATACCAAGGAGAAGATTTCAAACCATTCATTATTTTTATATATAAGTAACCCCCCCACCCCTGACCCTGGGGCCTTGAAATTACAATTCTGGGATTGGGCCCCCGATATAACCTTTTAAAGGATTCATTCTTAATACCCTGGAGAATTTTCCCCTTAAAGTTTAAATTTTTTTCACTATATAATCAAAAAAAATTTGGAAGAGGCATTATTGCTCATCATAACTATGTATTAGTTAATGTAGTTTATTTAATTCCTAGGACAAAAAGAAGTTTTTCAAAGAATTCATGTTTTTTCACTTTAACAATACCCCCCCTAACCCAACCCCCCTGAGGGGGCCCAAAAAATTCATTATTTTGGTAGAGGCACTCTTGCTCATCATAACTATGCACTGAGTTAGTTTTTTTTAATACCTAGGAGCAAGGAAAAGATTTTAAAGGGTTTTTATGATTTTCACTATATAATTAATAAACCCCGCCCAACACCAGAACCCCTGACCCTGGGGATGAAATTCAAAAATTTGGTAAGGACCTTGCCACATAACTGTGCATTTAGTTAGTTTATTTAATCCCCAGGAAAGAAAAAAAGCTTTTCAAAAATTTAGGTATTTTCACTTTAATAATACAGCCCACCCCAAAAAAACCCTGACCCGGGGGCCATAAAATTCAAATTTGGTAGAGGCATTTTTCTACATAACTATGCATTTAGTTAGTTTATTTAATACCCAGGAAAAAAAAAAGTTTTTCAAAGAATTCAGGTATTTTACTAATAACAAAAACCCCCAGCCCAACCCCAAATCCCTGCCCCTGGGCTAAAAAAAATTCACAATTTTTTTAAAAGGGGTACTTTGCTTATCAAAACTATACACTTAGTTAGTTTATTTAATACCCGGGAGCGGGAAAAGAAGAAGAAATTTCATGTTTTTCACTAGAGCCCGCCCTAACACCAAACCCTGACCCTGGGGCCATAAAATTCACAATTTTGGTAAAGGCACTCTTGCTCATATAACTATGTATTGTTTTTATTTAATACCCAGGAGCAGAGAAAAAGTTTTTCAAAAAAATAATCATTTTCTTCTATTTTTTAGCCCCGCCCTAGCACTAGAACCCCTGACCCTGGGGCCATAATTTTAAAATTTTTGGGTAAGGTTTATTGCTATTACAATCATGAAACAGTTTGACTGCTTGATGTACAGGAGTAAAGAAGAAGATTTTAAAGATTCATTTTTTTAGTGGTTTTCCCCCCCTTCAGGCCCCCGGGGGGGGGGAGGGATCATGAAATTTACAATTTTTGTTCCCCTTTACCATAGATCTTTATGCCAAATTTGGTTGAAAATTTGGGGTGGTTGCAGAGAAAAAACTGAAAATGTTCAAATGTTAACGCACGACGCACGACATGGGCAAAACAGATAGCAAAGGCCCCTGAGTTTTCTCAGGTGACCTAAAAATAACGAACGGGCCAAGGTAGACATACATGTATTAACATCTAAAAATTTTTAAAAATTTGTAAAAAATTTCAAATGATCATACACTACATTATGCAAAATTAAATCTAAATTATTGTTTAAATGACTTATATTGTGTACCTGTACATTTAAAACCTGCCATCTAAATCGGTATGATACCTCTCCCAGGGATATGTAACAATTAAGCAGCATGTTTTGTACCCAAACAGCTAATCCTTTGTAACCATCTCAAGGAATAAAAAGGACCAAACATGTTACTATGGACAGGAAAAGATGCGGAACTGAAAGAAGATATTATATTAAATTCTTCAAAACTATATTTTCCACTTCCATAAAAGTGGACATAATTCACGGTATTACATACACAGGCCTGTAATTTTGACAGTGTTTCTTAGATGCACAACATATAAAACATTAATTGTGAGCAGTATCTGAGTTTTATAACTTTTAAAGGAGTAGAGCGTTAAATTATCAGTTTTGTAGAGCGAAATATTTATTCCAAATCCTGCTCTTAACATGTCTTATAGTAAACCCTGCCCCTGGAGTAAAACATACCCCCCCCCCTTTAAAAGAAAAGTCAACCCAAAGGGGAAGCCTCATTTTTGAGCTTTAATTCCCCCCCCCCCCCGATTTGCTCAGAAAATCAGTTATATCAGTTTTTTTTTAGTCGGACGTACAAGAAAAAAAGACCAGTTAAACCTTAAATAATATCTTCCATTCTCAGTGAGAGGGGGGGGGGAATTACTGCATCGCATTTGATATGTAAATTACCTCTTGGGGATTAAAGCACTTGTAAAAGCAAGATAGATTGAACGGGAAACTTGCTATTGGGGAAGTCTGAATATATAAGTATATAGTAAAGTACATATGTAGATCTTCCGGCAGGGTACGTGGCTTTAAAAGGGAAATTTTTGGGGGCCCTCCCGCTAAAAAGGGAAAAAAATTCATCCGGGGGGAAATTACCTAAAGTTAACCAAAAGCCCCCGGGGGGGAATTTGATTTGGGGGAAATTTAAGGCCCTATACACATGAACACGGAAAATTTGTATCATAATACAAAATCTTATTGGTATACATGAATTGTACCTTTTAATAGGATTTTTATCTGCTAGGTATCCGTATCCGTATCGAGATATGAAAGGCATCTCGATCCCGATGTCTCAACCATTTAATACAATTTCCTTCCTTTTGTGGTTAAATAAGCCAAGTCATGCATTGGAAAATAGCAAATGGCAATTTTTTATTAAAATACTTAACTTCTGTAAAATCATTTCGTAGAAAAATATTTTTTAAAAAAAAAAGAAAGAAAATGAATTAATAAATTTAAGTATAAAATATTTCATTTTAATTATTTTTTTTTAAAATTAAATTTTTTGTTTCAAAATATTTGTAGGAAATCTCCTTTTTTTTCCTCTGCCTAATATCTGGGTATTTTATTGATATTTCCACTGTATAACGGAATACCCAGCGGAAAGGGCAAAAATTACCATAATGAAAAAAACAAACAATTATTTTAATTTCAATGACCAAAAAAACTTAACAAATAAATTTCAATGCATAATCAACAGACCTTTTCGCAGAACAAGAAACATTAAATCATAAAAAAGAAATGACGTAAAAAACAAAGAAACAAAACCAACGATATCTTTGCAGAAAAAACACGCAAACAAAAAAATTAACCAACTTCACAAATCTATCTTCCCTATCCCGGCTCCCAATCGGATTTTTTAAATTTTTTTTTTTTCGGTGCACAAAATCTTCAAACTTCTCAGGTACATTTTCTTTTTAAATGAATTAATAATATGAAAAATTAAACAAATTTGCTTTTTATTCTGAATCAGCAGAATCACCTTCAAAAGAGGTAAATTTAGTACTCCGTTATAAATATAAAAACCAAAAACGGACATCAAAAAAGAAGATAAGGTCTAATAGAAATGTTTTGGGGACAAATTTAAGTTAATATTTTGTATAATATTACGACTTAAAATTTTTTAAAGCATTTCCACAAAAAATAAAAAAATTTATTTCATCAAAAATTTTTAAAAACTTAAATTTTTTAGGGGGGTTTTTTGGGCACATCCTTGCACTCTCACAAATTTTAAATTTATTCTTAGTACTTAGGAAAAGTGGCAATTTTTTCAATAATTTTAAGACGAAATAAATTCATTTCAAATTTTCCATTTCTTTAAAAAATTTAAGGTATTAATATTGAAAAAATATTCTCATAAAGATTGAATTAGTATTTCATAAAATTTTGTTAATAAAAAAATAACAATTAAATTCTATAAAAATTCATAACATCAAAAGGATTTGATTTCAAAAAAGTTTTTATAAAAATCTTAAAAAAAAAGCTAAATCTAACTTTTACTTATGGTAAAAAAATGCAAAATGAAAGTACTGCATTGTTATACATTGACGTAGCATGTTTTTAAAGGAGGGGGTAATAAAAGAAAAAAATTCAATCTAGCTGAAAAAAAGATTTTAAAAACTTAACAAGCAAAAAAAAAAAGGAAATTTAAATGATATACCCAAATCGAAAATCTCGTGTGTGTGTGTGTGTGTGTGGGGGGGGGGGGGGGTTGGTTTCAACTTTTTTGTCCAATTTTTTTTCCTGATATACATGTACACAAAACCCTTTTTTTGCCCTTTATTTTTAAAATTTGGGAATTGTTGCTACGTCCCTGTCATATGGAATGCCACTGTAATGTAAAGTTATCATAATAGATTCTTGTAATATTTAAAGAATTCAAAACCAACTTTTTAAAAAAAAGATCAACAAAAATTGACGAAACGGCCTTCAGGGAATGAGATATTTTTCGTTTTTGTAAATTTTTTCTTTATTTTAAATTTTTAAAAAAATTAACCCCCCCCCCCCCCAAAAAAAATAAAAAAAAAAAATTGGGGGGATGGGGAAAAAACCCACGTCCATTTTTATCCCTTTGGGAACATAAACATTATGTGGCAAAGAGTTCTATAAAAAAAATGTGTGAGGGAATTTCTGTGCATACAAATTATCTAGCATGTAAATGGGGGTTTTTCATTTAATAAGAAATATAAACTGTACCTCAGTTTGTTGTTTTTAATCGCATTTACGAAAAATTTGTGCCCTTTTTTCAGTGGTTTTGATTTTTTTGCTGAGTATAATTTACCGCTTTTTGGGATAAAGGCGATTACATAAATACGCATATTTGTTAAAGTTTTTATATAATAATGAATTTTTTTAAACCTAGAAATTTGCCTGAGAAGTGTGAAGACTTTCTGTGCGCTGACAAAAAAAAATCGGCAAAAAAAGAAAGAAAACCGGACCGTCGGGAGCCGGGAGTCGGGAAGACTAGATTTTCCGCGTGCACGTTGGTTAAGTTTTTTTGTTTGTCGTGTTTTTGTACTTTGAACTGCAAAGATGGTCGTTGGTTTTGCATTCATGTATTTTTTCTATTTTTTCGTTGGTTTTGCTTTAATGTATATTTGTTCTGCGAAAAGGTCTGTTGATTATGCTTTATATCTTTTTAATTTTATGTTTTTGAAATAAAAAAATTGTTTGTTTTCTTATTATTTAATTTTTCCCTTTCCGCTGCCCATAGTATGATAAATACCCTCCCCCCCCTTTTAAAACCTAAATACAAAATAATTTATCATAACCATTTATAATCACTGTAGCCGTTTTTAAAGAGACTATTCAAACTGATTTCATCATTCGCTTCAGGCCGTTACAAGTATTGAGTACATGCATTGAAGAGCCTGTTCAACTTCCCCCCCTCCCCCCACTTTGGGTAGAAAAATTGAAAGAGGGAAGGGGCTAATTTAAAGAGAAAAATATAAGTCCTGAAAAACCCTGACATGCAAAAAAACTTAAAAATATTTTTGTGTGTGTGGGCGGGGGGGGGGGGGGGGGGAGGGGGTAAATTTTTCATTGCCATTTTTTTAAAATACCACTTACTCTTCTTTGACTGCAATACAACATGCCTTTTGAAATGGAAAGGGAGTTTATCCTACGTGCCCCCCCCCCCCCGTTCCGGCGTCTGTCCTCACAATGTGACACACGACATTTGATAACGTCTTTTGACTATCATTCATTAACATCATTTGTGGTTTGATATAAAAACTATTTAGAATATGGTATTGAAAAAATTAATTCAAATTTTTTTATGCTAAGATCAAAATAAATATGGCTCAAAATTTTCAAAATAATACATCTTATTTTGCCAAGTCTATTGTTTTTCGTGCTAATTTTCTTCTCTTTTTTATCCGACTTCCTTTTTTTTTTAATAAAATTTTGGGCCCAGATCGAGATATTGTGCACAGTGAGGGGAAGGAATGCTTCAATGTGCCAAGAAAAAATCACAAAAAGAAAAAACAGTGATGAAATACTGTATCAAAGATTTTCAGAGTTGATCTTTTTCACTATAAACTCGATCATGTAACTTTCATAAAAAAAATTTAAGTTTAAGAAAGGAAATAATTAACATAACATTTCTTTTTTCCCCCCTTTTTCGACAAGTGTTAAATCAATAGATATATATGGTTTTTAAAGCAACACTGTACATAATCAAATCTAAGCTCCTTGAAACCCGGATACGCATAGGCGTCAGAACCGGGGGGGGGGTAAACCCCCCCCCACTTTTTTAAAAATAAACATTAGACATAATATAGGATTTAAAATGGGTTTTCCTTTTTTTTTTGGGTTTTGCCCCCCTTTTTAATTAAGCCCCCCCCCCCGCTATTTGCCTGCGCCGCCCATGATACGGCTATCGACCTACAATTTAGGGAGTGTATTTAAACCCCCCAAAATTTCCAGCTATCCATTTTTTTCTGGAGAAATATGACCATCAAATATGTTATAATTAATGGCATAGAAGATGATAAAAAAAGGAAAAATGGGCTTTTTAGTAATCCCCCATCCATTTTTTTTGCAATATGGTGAAATCTTTCCATTAATGTACAAACATGTTTTTTAATTAATTTACAAGATTGAGATAAAAAGGTTTAACAGTATATATAATTATATATTATTGGGGGTATTGGGGGTAAAATTTTAAAAATTAATGTTAATTTAGAAAAAAAATTTTGGGGGGGGGGGGGGGGGGTTTTTACGTAAAAATTAAAAAAAAAAATTTTTTAAAATTCAAATTCACCCACGTTTTTTTTAAATTTTTTTTTAAAATTTTACCCCCCCCCCCTTCTCCCCCAAAACATGATGCATAAGGCGTGTACGCAACTGAAATGTTTTTTATTAAAAATATACACTACATTTATTTTTTAGTGAATGTGGTTAAAAAAAAAATGAAACGATGGAAATGTAACCAGATTGTTTAGACATCGGGGGGGAGATGCCTTTTATTATAAGGTACTATACGGATACGGATACGTCAGATAAAAAATCTCAATAAAATTGTTCTATCTGACGTACCCTATGTATGTATCGAGATAGAAAAGGGATCTCTCCGATGTCTCAAACCCTTTAAAACAATTTCCGTCTCTGTTTGTGGTTAAATAAGCCACAGTCATGCATTGGAAAAAAACAAATGGCAATTTTTCTAGAAATCTTAACTTCTGAAACTCTTTTAGAAAAAATTTATTAAAAAAAAAGAAAAAAATTAATAAATTTTAAATTAAAAAATTTTTATTTTAATTATTTTGTTTTAAAATTAAATTCATTTTGTTTCAAAATATTTTTAGGAAATCTCCTTTCTCTTTTTTCCCCTCGCCTAATATCATTTTATTGATTTAAATTTCCCCTGTATAACAAACCCACGGAAAGGCAAAAATTACCATAATAGAAAACAAACAATTATTTTAATTTCAATGACCATAAAAACTTAACAAATGATATACAATCTAATCAACAGACCTTTTCGCAGAACAAGTATACATTAAATATAACAAACAATATGTACGTAACAAACATATATGAATAAAAAACCAAATATTTTTCAGTAAAAACACGACAAACAAAAAAACTTAACCAACTTGCACGCGGTAAACTAGTTTTCCCCACTCCGGCTCCCGAGGATCGGATTTTTTTTTTTTTTTTTCGGTGAAAATCTTAAACTTCTCAGGACTTTTTCTTTTTAAATGAATTCAATAATATGAAAAAATTAAACAAATTTGCGTATTTATTACTGAATCAGCAGAATCACCTTCAAAAAGAGGTAAAGTGTACCCCGTTATAAATAAAAACCCAAAAACGGACATCAATACAGAGAGACTAAGTGTCGTAGATAGAAAATTTTAGGGGACAGATTTGAAGTTAATTTATCTGTTAATATTACGACTTAAAATTTTTTAATAGCATTTCACACAAAAAATTTTTAAAAAATCTTTTTCATCAAAAAGTTATTAAAACTTCAAATTTTTAGAGGGGTTTTTTACACACCCTTTCTTCAAAATTTTTAAATTTATTTTTAGTTTTAGGAAAAGTGGCAATCTTTTTTCAAAATTTAAAAACGAAATAAATTCACTTCAAATCTGTGTATGTATCTTTAAAAATATTTGGTTTTAATATTGAGAAGATATTACTTTATAAAGATTGAATTAGTATTTCAGTGAAAATTGGTGGTTTAAAAAAAAAATGAACAATTTTTATAAAAATTATAACATAAAAAGGGTTTTTATTTCAAAAAAGATTTTTTCAAATTTTCAAAAAAAAAGCTAAATTAACATTGTATTATTAAAATAATGCAAAATGAAATAGGGTTTTAAAATTGAGTAGATCGTTTTTAAAAGGAGGGGGTAATCAAAGAAAAAAATTCAATTAGCTGAAAAAAAGATTTTAAAAACTTAACAAGCAAAAAAAAAAAGGGAAAATTTAAATGATATAGCCCAAACTCGAAAATCTCGTGTGTGTGTGTGTGTGTGTGGGGGGGGGGGGTTTTGGTTCAACTTTTTTCAGTGCCAATTTTTTTTCCTGATAACATGTACCATAACCCTTTTTTGCCCTTTCTTTAAAAATTAATTGTTGCTACGTACCTGTCATATGAGATATGCCACTGTAATGTAAAATTTCATAAAAATTTTGAAATTTAAAAATTGCGAAAACCAACTTATGTAAAAAGATAAAAAAATTACAAACGGCCTTCAGGAGAATAGATATTTTTTTGCATTTTATGTAAATTCTTTTCTTTCTTTTAAATTTTTTAAAATGAATTAACCCTCCCCCCCCCCAAAAAAAAATAAAAAAAAAAAATTAAGGGGGGTCCAGGAGAACCACGTCCATGTTGTATAGCCTTGGAACTAAAAATTATGTGGGAAAAGTTTTTAAAAAAAAATTTTGTGAGGGAATTTCTGTGCATACAAATTATCTAGCATGTTGAGGGGTTTTATTAAAAAAAATAAAAATTACCCCGTTTGTTGTTTTTTAAACGCGATTCTACAAAACATTTGTGTCCTTTTTTCAGTGGTTTTCGCATTTATACTGAGTACAATTTAGCTTTTGGAATGAGGGGCTGATTTAGTCATAAATCCAATTTGTTAAATTTTTATATAAAATAATTTTTTTAAACCCAAAAATTTTCCTGAGAAATGTGAAGACTTTCTGTGCGCTACAAAAAAGAAATGGAAGAAAAAAAAGAAAGAAAACCGGGCCCTCGGGGGCCGGGAGTCGGGAAGACTAGATTTACCCTGGGTTGGTTAAGTTTTTTTGTTTGTGTGTTTTTATGTACTTTGAAGCAAAGATGGGGTTTTGGGTTTTTCATTTGATGTTTTTACGTATTTATTCTTGGTTTTGCTTTAATTATATTTGTTCTGCGAAAAAGGGCTGTTATTATATTGTATTCTTTGTTTAAGTTTTTATGTTCTTTGAAATAAAATAATTGTTTGTTTTTCTTATTTTTAATTTTTGTTTTCCCCTGCCCCTATATGAAAAAACCCCCCCCTTTTCCCCCAAAAACAAAATAATTTTTCATCAACGCGATTGATAATACCTGTAGCCGTTTTTTAAAAATATTTAAACTGATTTCATATTTGCTTAGGCCGTTCATTTAGTACATGCATTGAAGAGCCTGTTCAACCCCCCTTCCCCCCCTCACTTTGGGTGAAGCAAATTGAAAGTAGGAAGGGGGGCAATTAAAAAGAAAAATATAAGTCCTGAAAAACCCTGACATGAAAAAAAGTTTTCAGATTTTTGTTGGTGGGGGGGGGGGGGGGGGGGGGGGGGGGGTAATTTTTCATTGCCTTTTTTTTAAAATCAACCTTTTTTGACTGCAATACAACATGCCTTTTGAAAGGGGGAAAGGGGATTTATTTGCCTGCAGCCCCCCCCCCTTTCCCCGGCGTCTGTGCCTCACAATGTGCACACACACTTTTGATAACGTCTTTTATATCATTATTAACATCATTTGGGGTTTGATAAAAAACTATTTCAGAATATGGTATTGAAAAAAAATAATCTCAAATCTATTTTTATGCTAAGATCAAAATAAATATGGGTAAAATTTTCAAAAAAAAACATTTTTTTTCCAAGTCTATTGTTTGTCGTGCTAATTTTCTTCTCTTTTTTATCCACTTCCTTTTTTTTTTTACATACAATTTGGCCGAGATCAGATCATTGTGCACAGTGAGGAGAAGGAACTGCTTCAATGTAGCCAAGAAAAAAATCACGCATTAAAAAAAAAATTACAGTGATGAAAAACATGTATCAAAGATTTTCAAGTTCATGCTTTGTTCACTATAAACTCGATCATGTAACTTTCATAAAAAGAAATTTAAGTTTAAGAAAGGAAGTACATGTAAAATAACATTTTTTTTCCCCCCCTTTATCGACAAGTGTTAAATCAATCGAGTACTACAATATTTTAATCGAAACTTACATAATCAAATTAAGCTCCTTGAAACCCTGGATACCATAGGGTAAAACCCGGGGGGGGGGTTTAACCCCCCCCCCCCACTTTTTTGCAAAGATAAACATTAGACAAAATTTGGGTTTTAAAAGTGGGGTTTCCCTTTTTTTTTGGTTTTACCCCCCTTTTCAATTAACGCCCCCCCCCCCCCCCCCCCCGCTATTTGCCTGCGCCGCCCATGATCGGCTATCACCTACAATTTGGGGAGTGTTTTTAAAACCCCCCCGTTCCAGCATCCATTTTTTTCTGGAGAATTTTCCCATCAAATATGTTATAATTAATGGCAAAAAGATTAAAAAAGGAGAAGAGGATACGTTTTAGTAAATCCCCCATACACATTTGTTTTGCAAATGGTGAAATCTTTCCCAGTTAATTAAAATTTACATTTTTTTAAATTTAAATTTTAAAAGATTGAGATAAAAAGGTTTAACAGTATATATAATTATATATTTGGGGATATGTTTTAAAAATTTTGTAAATATTAATGTTAATTATAAAATGAAGAATGAATACCCAAAGAGAGAGAGAGAGAGAGAGAGAGAGAGAGAGGGAAAAAAAAAAAAAGGGGGGAACAATTTTTCTATACATTTAAATAATTAAACATCTTTTTTCTAATTTTATTTTTTTTTTCCCCCCTTTTCCCCCTTCTCCCCCCAAAACATATCATAAGGCGTGTACACAACTGAAATGTTTTTTATTAAAAATATCACACTACATTTATTTTTTGTGAATTGGGGTTAAAAAATCAAAATAAAACATGGAAAAAACCCAATTTTTTGCATCGGGATAGATGCCTTTCAATCCATAAATACGATACGGATACGGTAGTAATAAACAATCTCTTCGTGTATCATAAGATTTTTTTCGAATCTTAAGGTCAGTATACACGATGAGAATTGTAGTATAACCCAAGTATTATAATACTTTGTTTTTATAAACTTTTGTATCACGCTAATAAATTTATAAGTTTGAAAATAAATAAATTCCCAAGTGTTTTCCCCGCCATATCCTTCTTGTTAAAGTAATAAAAATAGATGGGGCTCTTATAGCAGTGTCTATCAAAGTACTATATTCCACTAGTCCTTTTCACCTTCGCACAAACCACAGTTTTTCGATGTTTTTATTTTAAAGTCAACTATTATTTTTGCCATGTGCTTTTTTAAATTTAAAAATAGAATGCCCCCTTTTTGTTATTACATTTTATTGGTTAAGTAAAAGGTAAGTTAGGACTTGTTTTAGGAAATAGAACATTCTTTTTTTTAAATACAGTTTTATAAGTTTAAAAAAAAATTTATGATACACGTATTAAAGTTATACACAGTAAGAATTTGTATCATAAAATATCTTGTACAAATCTTACCGTTATACCGGCCTTTTTGAAAAATGTATTAAAAAAGAGCAATGCTCTATTTCCTAATACAAGTTTTAACCGTTGGGGAAGATTTTTAGTTAAAACAAGTATTATAATACATTTGTATTATAATACTTTCTTTCACACGCTAAACATGTCTTATAAATTGTAAACAAACTATTATTCCCACGTGTTTTTTCCTGCCTATTTCTCTCTCTGTCAAAATAATAAAAAAGATAATAACATTAAGCTCTGCCTCTAGCATCTTTTTGTGGTAACTACAGCTTGAATATTTTCCCAAATCCTCTTCCCCCCCCCATAAAACCAGGTTTTTTATATCTTTCTGAAAATGGCAAATTTTTTACCATGTGTTTATTCAGTAATGATATAAATAGGATACCCCCAATGAGTACAAATTTGGGTTGGTGAAAGGTGAGGTAAACTTTTAGGAAAAAAACATTTTTTCTTATTCTTTACTAAACGAACATAAATAATTTTAAAATAAATAAAACAACACGTATATAGGAGGTACAGAAAGGCTCTGTAAGTGCAGTTTTAAAAATACACAAAAAATCATTTTTAATTTCCTCCTTGAAATTCCTTACAAAAAAAAACATATAATTAATAAAAAAAAATGAATTTAGGGTGGGTGGGCGGGGCAATTCTGACTCACAAAGAGCCTTCGAATGGCATTTAAATCTTACACATGCTAAAGCGTGCGGCTTT
>NW_026926362.1:0-27403 GCF_032062105.1 Saccostrea cuccullata
GAAAAGGACAGTTCCCGAGCCAGAGAGTTGCTGAGGTTTTTGGAATCACCAACCATTGAGAAATCAGTTACACTTTTTGCGTTTTTCGACTTTGGTGAGCAGAAGCATATTGTACGTTTTGCTACCGAATTGAACTTAAAGCTGCAAGATCTTAGTGGTAATTTTGCTAATCAAGATTTATGCATACAACCTTGTGATGAAAGAAAGGAGAAGAGTACGTTCTTTCAAGACCAATGCCACGATTGTCCAAGATAAAGGCACTTAACAAGGTTAAACGTGACACAAATTCCACTGACGTCCTTTTTCGCTTCGTTTCTCCCTGGTTCCCAAAACCGTTTTTATATTCGGTCAAACGATGGTAGATTCTACGTTTGGATGAAAACAGATAGATTTTGCAAATGTTGTGAGCACAAACCAGGGGACGATGGAGAATGGATAATTGTAAGGGCTGATGGGAAGGAACCTTTTTATCTCTTTTCTCCCAAGAAATGGCCAAACCGATTTATTTATTTAGACAAAGGAATGTTTGAAAGTGTCAGAGGTCTGGATGACAAGCGTACCTGTGGAACCGTAAGGCGGTGTTTATTCAAATTGGTAAGAAAGCTTCCTAGTTCCTACACATCCAGTATTTCATTTAGGACCCACATTATTATACCCGCACTTTCTAAAGAAAGTTCGGGTATATTGTTGTTACTCATGTCCATCCGTCCGTCTGTCACACTTTTCTTCCCTGAACTCCTCTAACATTTTACACAGTAGCTTAATCATCTTTTGGGAGATGGTTGGTGGTGTCATGTAGATGTGCAGTAAGGTTTCGGAATTTTGATTTTGCCCCGGGGGGTCAAATGGGGGTCGAAAAATGACGTTTTTTATGCAAAAAGTCCCGTCTTCCCTGAACTCCTTTTACATTTTACTCAGCAGCCTAATCACATTTTGGGGGATGATTGGTGGTGTCATGTAGATGTGCAGTAAGGTTTCGGAATTTTGATTTTGCCCTGGGGGGTCAAATGGGGGTCGAAAAATGACGTTTTTTATGCAAAAAGTCCCGTCTTCCCTGAACTCCTTCTACATTTTACTCAGCAGCCTAATCACCTTTTGGGGGATGATTGGTGGTGTCATGTAGATGTGCAGTAAGGTTTCGGAATTTTGATTATGCCCCTGGGGGTCAAATGGGGGTCGAAAAATGATGTTTTTTATGCAAAAAGTCCCGTCTTCCCTGAACTCCTCTTACATTTTACTCAACAGCCTAACTATCTTTTGGGAGATGGTTGGTGGGGTCATGTAGATGTGCAGTAAGGTTTCGATATTTTGATTTTGCCCCAGGGGGTCAAATGTGGGTTGAAAAATGATGTTTTTTTATGCAAAAAGCCCCGTTTTCTCTAAACTCCTCTTACATTTTACTCAGCAGCCTAATCACCTTTTGGGAGATGGTTGGTGGTGTCATGTAGATTTGCAGTTAGGTTTTGGAATTCTGATTTTGCCCCTGGGGGTCAAATGGGGGTCGAAAAATGATTTTTTTTTTTATGCAAAAAGCCCCGTTTTCTCTAAACTCCTCTTACATTTTACTCAGCAGCCTATTCACCTTTTGGGAGATGGTTGGTGGTGTCATGTAGATGTGCAGTAAGGTTTCGGAATTTTGATTTTGCCCAGGGGGTCAAATAGGGGTCAAAAAATGACGTTTTTTGTGCAAAAAGTCCTGTCTTTCCTGAAGTCCTCCTTAATGTTACTCAGAAGCCTAATCATCTTTTAGGAGAGTTAAATATTTTGAAAATTATGTAAAACATCAACGTTAAAGGGTAAAAAAGCATCGCATACTGGGAAACACCTTGAATTTTTATGAGTAACAAGCAAATTCAAAGAATTGGGGTCCCCCGCTTTCGGTGTCTTTGTGGGTGAGATGTTATTTTTTATAACATATTGTGTGTAATATGAACATCTTATCATATGTCATTTATTTAGAAAGTAACATTGAAGTTGATTTTTTTAAAGGATGAAAACCCTAATCCTGACTGTTAAAAAGTTATGGAAAAGTAAAAATTTTTCTTAAAGTAGGTCAACTTCAAGGTCAAGATCAAAGGGTCAAAGTTGTTGATATCCCATGAAAGGTTTTCTCACAAGAATAACATATGTGAAGTATGAAAGCCCTAGCCCTTACTGTTCAAAAGTTATGGTCAAGGTTAAAGTTTTTTCATAAGTACATAAATCTTTAAGGTCAAGGTCAAAAGGTCAAAGTTGTTGATATCCAATGAAAAGACTTGCCACAAAGAATACATATGTGAAATATAAAAATCCTAGTATCTACCGTTCAAAACTTGTGACCAAAGTAAAAGTTTTTTAAAAAAGTTGTTAAAACTCCAAGGTCAAGGTCAAAGGGTAAAAGTTGTTGGTATCCAATCAAAGGTCTTCTCCCAAGGATTACATATGTGAAGTACGAAAGCCTTAGTCTTCGCCGATCAAAAGTTATGGTCAAGGTTAAAGATTTTTCATAAGTACGTAAATCTCCAAGGTCAAGGACAAAAGGTCAAGGTTGTTGTTATCCAATGAAAGGTCTTGCCACGAACAATAAATTTGTGAAATATGAAAGTCCTAGTACTTACTATTCAAAAGTTATGGCTAAAGTAAAAGTTTGGAATCTTTGTGTAAAAGTATGTCAAACTCCAAGGTCAAGGTCAAAAGGTCAAATTTGGTGGTACCCAAAGAAAGGTCTTGTCACAAGGAATACACATGTGAAATATGAAAGTCATAGCTCCACTAAATCAAAAGTTATGGGCAAGGTTAAAGTTTTTGTGACGGACAGACTGACAGACTGACCGACTGACGGACAGACGGACAGACAGACAGACGAATGAGATTTAATGTCCCCTCGCTTTCGCGAAAGCGGGGGACAATTAATGTACATGTCAAATGTGTGAGTCATATCTCATCTCAATCAAAAGTTATAAGCAAATGCAACATTTTTGAAAAGTAAGTTAGGCTTCAAGGTCAAGGTCACAGAGTAAAAGTCATGATTCATTTGGAAAGATCTTATCACAGGTAATAATATACATGCATTATAATATGAATGCCCTAACTTTTCTCTTTCAAAATGATGAATTTATAACAATCTAATTTTTTTGCAAGTAGGTCAAACTTCTAGGTCATATGTAAAAAAAAAAAACCATGCCATTCTCACAGGTAAATACTAGTACATAAGTTTAACATGAATGCCTTGTCTCTTCTCATTCAGTAGATATGACCGTGATGACCAAGGTTAATTTTATTCAGACAGAAGGACAGTCTGACGTACAAGTGTACATATTTCTATATGAATTGCATGGGTAAAATTGGACCAGTGGTTCTAGAGAAGTTAAAAATGTAAAAAGTTTTCAGACAAACAGATGGACGACATGTCACGACAGACGTTATATGATAAGAAAACCAGAAAAGCTCAAATGAGTGTTTTGAAAGGGTTACAATATGGTTGCAGTATTTGAAAAGCTGTTTTTTCATGCAGAGATATGCATGACCAACATATTCATGTTTTATATTTTCTTTAGTAGTTTGTTTGTTTGTTGTGAATACATCTCTCTGGGAATTTTTCCCTCATATGGAGACACCACCAAATAATAATAAAGACAAGATGTGTTTGTGATACACTGATGTCCCTGTATGGAAGCCTATGGCGAAGGTTGAAGTTTCTCAAATATATGTCATACTCAAAGGTCAAGGTCAAAGTCTTGTCACAAGGAATGCACATGTGAAATAAGTAATCCCTAGTACTTCCTGTTCAAAAGCTAATTGCCAAGGTTAATTTTTTAAGTGGTTCAAACTCTACGGTCAAGGTCAAACATATTTATACCTGTTGACAGTTCACAATACACATGTTAAGCATGAAAGCCCTAGCACCTACTGATCAAAATTTAGGCCAAGTTTAAAGTTGGGTATTTTCCTTGTAAAAATGTGTATTCTAGGTCAATTAAGTGATCAGAGGTAAAAATTAATGGTACCCAAATAAAAAGTCTTAATCAGGGGCTGACAAATAGATTTTAAAGGCACTTGCCCAAGGGCAAGTACATGGTAAAAATTCACTTGCCCTACCTGAATTTTTGCCTGCCCTACCATTAACTTATACTGTATTTATAAATTTATATAAAAAATACTAAGTAGAATATTGGCATACATATTGATTTTAATTTTTGATACTTGATTAAGTCACTTGCCCATGGGCAAGTGGTTGATAAAATTTCACTTGCCCAACCCTAAAATTCACTAGCCCCAGGCGTCGGGCAATGGGATTTGTCATCCCCTGCTTATAATTGTCACAAGAAATAAACCTACAAAATGTGGAAGCCATTTGTATAGCCCATCCCACTTAAAACTTATAGGCAAGGTTATAATTTCTGCAGACAAATAGACAGACATAATATAAACACAAGAAACAAAATATGTACATAATTAGTCAAATGGAAAAAAATATACTATTTAATTGGAATCACAAAATAGATTGTTATTTCAGGGATAGGGAGTGGGTAGGGAGATTGGACCCCCCCCCTGGAATTTCCTTTGTTATTTAAACAAGACTATATATATACTGAAGCAAATAAAAAATGACTTTGGACATCCTCCCCCTAACTTAGAAAACATTGACCCCACTATCATTGTTATACCCGCACTTTCTAAAGAAAGTTCGGGTATATTGTTGTTACTCATGTCCGTCCGTCCGTCCGTCCGTCCGTCTGTCACACTTTTCTTCCCTGAACTCCTCTTACATTTTACAAAGTAGGCTAATCATCTTTTGGGAGATGGTTGGGGGTGTCATGTAGATGTGCAGTAAGGTTTTGGAATTTTGATTTTGCCCCGGGGGGTCAAATGGGGGTCGAAAAATGACGTTTTTTATGCAAAAAGCCCCGTCTTCCCTGAACTCCTCTTACATTTTACACAGTAGGCTAATCATCTTTTGGGAGATGGTTGGGGGTGTCATGTAGATGTGCAGTAAGGTTTCGGAATTTTGATTTTGCCCCGGGGGGTCAAATGGGGGTCGAAAAATGATGTTTTTTATGCAAAAAGCCCCGTCTTCCCTGAACTCCTCTTACATTTTACACAGTAGGCTAATCATCTTTTGGGAGATAGTTGGGGGTGTCATGTAGATGTGCAGTAAGGTTTCGGAATTTTGATTTTGCTCCGGGGGGTCAAATGGGGGTCGAAAAATGACGTTTTTTTATGCAAAAAGCCCTGTCTTCCCTGAACTCCTCTTACATTTTACACAGTAGCCTAATCATCTTTTGGGAGATGGTTGGTGGTGTCATGTAGATAAGCAGTAAGGTTTCTGAATTTTGATTTTGCCCCGAGGGGTCAAATGGGGGTCGAAAAATGATGTTTTTTATGCAAAAAGCCCCGTCTTCCCTGAACTCCTCTTACATTTTACACAGTAGGCTAATCATCTTTTGGGAGATGGTTGGGGATGTCATGTAGATGTGCAGTAAGGTTTCGGAATTTTGATTTTGCCCCGGGGGGTCAAATGGGGATCCAAAAAATGATGTTTTTATGCAAAAAGCACCGTCTTCCCTGAACTCCTCTTACATTTTGCACAGTAGGCTAATCATCTTTAGGGAGATGGTTGGAGGTGTCATGTAGATGTGCAGTAAGGTTTCGGAATTTTGATTTTGCCCCGGGGGGTCAAATGGGGGTCGAAAAATGACATTTTTTATGCAAAAAGCCCCGTCTTCCCTGAACTCCTCTTACATTTTACACAGTAGGCTAATCATCTTTAGGGAGATGGTTGATAGTGTCATTTAGATGTGCAGCAAGGTTTTGGAATTTTGATATTGCCCTGGGAGGTCATATGGGGTTGGAAAAATGACATTTTTTGTGCCAAAAGTCCTGTCTTTCCTGAAGTCCTCCTTAATATTACTCAGAAGCCTAATCATCTTTGAGGAGAGTTAAATATCTTGAAAATTATGTAAAACATCAATGTTAAAGAGTAACAAGATGTGTTTGTGAAACACTATGGGCCCGGCGGCAACAAAGTTCAAAAAATCTGTTTTTAGCATATTGGTCACAGTCAAGGTCACAAGGTCATTGACCGTGGTGTCATTTGAAAGAACTTAATCAGTGGAGTATGCATCTCAAATATGAAGTCCCTATCTCCTATGATTCAAAAGTTATGGCAAAAAGTGTAAAAAGCTATTTTTAGCATATAGGTCACAGTCAAGGTCACAAGATCATTGACTTTGTTGTCAACTGAAAGGGCTTTATTACTGGAGTATGCATACCAAATATGAAGTCCCTATCTCTTATGGTTAAAAAGTTATGACAAACAGTGGAAAAAGCTATTTTTAGCATATAGGTCACAGTCAAGGTCACAAGGTCATTGACCTTGATTTCATTTGAAAGGACTTTATTAGTGGAGTATGCATACCAAATATGAAGTCTCTATCTCTTATTGTTCAAAAGTTATGGCCAAGGTTAAAGTTGACGACAGACAAACAGACAAACAGATAAACAGACAAACAGACAGACAGGACAAAAACAATATACGCCCGGGATCTATCGATCCGGGCGCATAAAAAACATTGCAAGCTGGAAAACAGCTTGAATTTTTATGAGTAATTAATGTACATGTCAAATGTGAGAGTCATATCTCATCTCAATCAAAAGTTATAAGCAAATGCAACATTTTTGAAAAGTAGGTTAGGCTTCAAGGTCAAGGTCACAGAGTAAAAGTCATGATTCATTTGGAAGGTCTTATCACAGGTAATAATATACATGCATTATAATATGAATGCCCTAACTTTTCTCTTTCAAAATGATGAATTTATAACAATTTAATTTTTTTGCAAGTAGGTCAAACTTCTAGGTCATATGTAAAAAAAAAACCGTGCCATTCTCACAGGTAAATACTAGTACATAAGTTTAATATGAATGCCTTGTCTCTTCTCATTCAGTAGATATGACCGTGATAACCAAGGTTAATTTTATTCAGACAGAGGAACAGTCTGACATACAAATGTACATATTTCTATATGAATTGCATGGGTAAAATTGGACCAGTGGTTCTAGAAAAGTTAAAAATGTAAAAAGTTTTCAGACAAACAGATGGAAAACATGTCCAACAGACGTTATATGACAAGGAAACCAGAAAAGCTCAAATGAGTGTTTTGAAAGGGTTACAATATGGTTGCAGTACTTGAAAGCTGTTTTTTTTTCATGCAGAGATATGCATGACCAACATATTCATGTTTTATATTTTCTTTAGTAATTTGTTTGTTGTGAATACATCTCTCATTGGAATTTTTCCGTCATATGGAGACACCACCAAATAATAATGAAGACAAGATGTGTTTGTGAAACACTGATGTCCCTGTCTGGTAGCCTATGGCGAAGGTTGAAGTTTCTCAAATATATGTCAAACTCAAAGGTCAAGGTCAAAGGATTCAAATTGTTGGTATCAGAAAAAAGTCTTGTCACAAGGAATGCACATGTGAAATAAGTAATCCCTAGTACTTCCTCTTCAAAAGTTAATTGCCAAGGTTAATTTTTTAAGTGGTTCAAACTCTACGGTCAAGGTCAAACATATTTATACCTGTTGACAGTTCACAATGAATACACATGTTAAGCATGAAAGCCCTAGCACCTACTGATCAAAATTTAAGCCAAGTTTAAAGTTGGGTATTTTTCTTGTAAAAATGTGTATTCTAGGTCAAGTGATCAGAGGTAAAAATTAATGGTACCCAAATAAAAGGTCTTAATTGTCACAAGAAATAAACCTATAAAATGTGGAAGCCAATTGTATAGCCCATCCCACTTAAAACTTATGGGCAAGGTTATAATTTCTGCAGACAAATAGAAAGACATAATATAAACACAAGAAACAAAATATGTACATAATTAGTCAAATGGAAAAAAATATACTATTTAATTGGAATCACAAAATATATTGTTATTTCATTGATAGTGAGTGGGTAGGGAGATTGGCCCTCCCCCCCACCCCCCACCCCCTGGAATTTCCTTTGTTATTAAACAAGACTATATACTGAAGCAAATAAAAAATGACTTTGGACATCCTCCCCCTAACTAAGAAAACATTGGGGTTTTTTTTGTTTATTTGTTTTCAGTGTATGAGTTTTTTTCTCCTGCTTGTCAGGAAATTCTAGGCATGAATTTTTTGACTGAGATGTGAACCCCCCACCCTACTCCCGAAAAAAAAATCTGGATCCGCACCAGTATTGGCAGTAACTGAATGTCACATCGACAAGGGGAGATAACTTCACAATATGAAATTCGTCTAGTGTGGCATGCGATGATCTTTGACCCTTTTTGAACTTTAACCTAATCGTTTGGGTTTATTTTACCCCCCACTATACTTAAACTTGTACTTACCGACCTCCATAGGTCTTGTAAACTTCATGAAATATAAATCCATATTATAACACAAAATGAATTAATCCAAAGCACACCATTCTGCAGCATGTTATAATGATATTCCATTCGGAAAACCTTCGTGCCATCGATTCCGTCACCTTATCAGATGAAGTGGGAATTGGCCGAGGTGTACCGAATGGAGTTTAATCTAAAAATATGATAATGGGTGACGCAACGTGATGTGATGTAGAATTTACATGTCAAGAACAAATTTTAAATTAATTCATAACAAACAATGTTTTAACAAACCTTTTCCATCTAGCCTATTCCCAAATGTATACATGTACTGTGTGATTGTTGTGTCGAGAAGGGGGGGGGGATTAGTAAATTTAAAAAGGTCCTATTATGAGCAAAACATTTATCAAAATCTAATTTACATTATTAATAGAATTCAAACTGGTATATAATGAATTAAGCATGTAAAATAAATATAAGAGGTTCAGAGTTATAAGTCACAGGGATAATTTCATACCCAATTTGATGAATACATGTAAATTACAGGCACGTAGAAACCGGGGGGGGGGGGGGGGGGCTGCCCCCCTTTTTTCCCAACATTACCTGTACTATAAGAAAATGTCCATTGAAAAGATGGTTGCCCCCCCCCCCACTTTTTACCACAGTATATACATTGCAAGGAAATATGGGAAAAAACTGGAAGTGAAAGTAATTTTGCCTTGAAAAAAAGTGGCCACTACCCCCCCCCCCCTTTCATTTTTTTTCCTTTTTAATTTTTTTTGGTTTTTAAAAAAAATTTTCTCTGGTTGCCCCCCCCCCCCCCACTTTCAAAAACGATGCTACGTGCCTGAATTATATAGAATTATTTTGATTTTTTCCTTGGTAAGCCGCCCGTAGGATTGTGTTTTTAGAGGCAAACACCTTAGTGCGGGTATTACTGTCTCATGACAGCATCTAGTTTTTATTTTGTTTATTTGTTTTCAGTTTATGAGTTTTTTTTCTCCTGCTTGTCAGGAAATTCTAGGCATGAATTTTTTGACTGAGATATGAACCCCCCTCCCTACTCCCGAAAAAAAATTCTAGATCCGCACCAGTATTGGCAGTAACTGAATGTCACATCGACAAGGGGAGATAACTTCACAATATGAAATTCGTCTTGTGTGGCATGCGATGATCTTTGACCCTTTTTGAACTTTAACCTAATCGTTTGGGTTTTATTTTCCCCCCCACTATACTTAAACTTGTACTTACCGACCTCCATAGGTCTTGTAAACTTCATGAAATATAAATCCAATTATAACACAAAATGAATTAATCCAATGCACACCATTCTGCAGCATGTTATAATGCTATTCCATTTGGAAAACCTTCGTGCCGTCGATTCCGTCACCTTATCAGATGAAGTGGGAATCGGCCGAGGTGTACCGAATGGAGTTTAATCTAAAAATATGATATTGGGTGACGCATGTGATGTAGAATTTACATGTCAAGAACAAATTTTTAATTAATTCATAACAAACAATGTTTTAACAAAACTGTTCCATCCAAAAAGTATGTACTGTGTGATTGTGGTGTCGAGGGGGGGGGGGGGGATTAGTAAATTTAAAAAGGTCCTATTATGAGCAAAACATTTTTCAGAATCTAATTTACATTATTAATAGAATTCAAACTGGTATATAATGAATTAAGCATGTAAAATAAATATAAGAGGTTCTGAGTTATAGGTCACAGGGATAATTTCATACTCAATTTGATGAATACATGTAAATTACAGGCACGTATTAACCGGGGGGGGGGCTGCCCCCCTTTTTTCACCAACATTACCTGTACTATAAGAAAATGTCCATTGAAAAGATGGTTGCAACCCCCCCCACTTTTTACCACAGTATATACATAGCAAGGAAATATGGGGAAAAAATTGGATTTAAGTGAAAGTAATTTTGCCTTGAAAAAAAGGTGGCCACTACCCCCCCCTCCCCCATTTCATTTTTTTTCCCTTGTTAATTTTTTTAGGTAAGTAAAAAAAGTTTCTCAGGTTGCCCCCCCCCCCCCACTTTCAAAAACGATGCTACGTGCCTGAATTATATAGATTGAATTATTTTGACTTTTTCCTTGGTAAGCCGCCCGTAGGATTGTGTATTTAGAGGCAAACACCTTAGTGCGGGTATTACTGTCTCATGACAGCATCTAGTAATTTGATTGGTTTAAATTTATTGCTTTTTTCAGGTTCCACCAACGAAAAAACAAACTGTAAGTACTAAAGCAACACATTCATCAGCATGACAAAATTTATATTGAATTTGAAGATCACAAATGAGTTAAACAAACCATGCAATGTAATTATTAACTCATAAACTAGTACTTGGTATTTATATAATGAAATACTTTTTTCAATATTTTTTTATAAACATGTATTACTTTTTTTTCAATACAGATAGAAAATCTTCGGGAGGAATGTTCAAAACGACTGGAATACATTAAAAAGTTCTTAAAATTAAAAGGTATCAATGCGGAAAGCTTTGTGTCGAAAATCAAGTCCCATCTTCCGGGTCCCTCCGGTGACACAATAGCCTCGATGGTCAGAAATATAAAAGCAGCCATAGTTTTCTTCGAATGTGAAACTACGTCCAGTAAAATGATTGGCGTTCTGGAATTGCTCGGTAATAACAATAGAACATTTCTGTCTGATTTCACGTCTTCTTCCGAATTAGCCCCCGTCTTTTGGTTAAACAATTCTCTTCTGAGACTCATCTGGTATGAGAAAGATGTCGAATCCTTTGTTCAAGAGGGATTAAAAATGGAGAGTGAATTGCTGAAAAAAATGGCGGAGGACGTATCGAAGTTTGTCCGATTCACCTTCTATCTTAGGAGCATTGAAGAGAAAAAAGAAATAAATGAAACTGACGTCTCTACTATGATGTCGCAAGCCAAAGTCTTACAAGAAATCGGAAGCATCAAGACACTGAAATGTCAAATAGAAGAACAGTTCAGCAAGCACAGCAATGTCGAGAGTGCTTTGTTTCTAAAGAAAATTCAGTCTTTGACAATAGCGTTTACAAAAATGACAACACTTCAATCGGCAACTCTTTGGCAAATGTACACCGTTGCCAAAAAACAAGACGAAAGTTCAAACTCCGCCGAAGTCTTGCTCAAAACCATTCAGCGGAATAAAGAGAGGGATGAACATGTGCTAAAACTATTTGAGACACCCGACAAAGATTTGCTAGACTCATTTTCAGGATGTTCGTCGTCAGATTCCTTGCTCATCCTGCAGTTCAAAAAAAGTTTAAACATGGATGCGGTCGAAGAACACAAACCGGAAGACTGCACAGGGAAAGATGTTCCGAAAGAAATAGGTTCAGAAATAAAAGGAAAACATGAACAGAGTGACATTGGAATTCAATGTGGCGAAAGTTCTCATTTGTAAAAACAGCCATTTTTTCATCTAATTCAGAGCAAGTTAACCCAAAAGGCACTTGTTTTGTATATATACACTTATTTTTAGGGGTACACTGGTGCCTATGTGTTAAACCAAAAAGGGGCTAAAATAATATAGCTAAAAGTGTACATAGATTCCTCACCAATTACCTGATTTCCCTTACTTATTTATACATGGCTTATGCTTTGGTTGTGATTTTTTTTAATCTAAAAAGGACTTGGTTTATTGATGTTGATTTTTATTGTAAGTGTATAGCATACCGACGGATGAATACTAATCAGGGGCAGAGCACACGCGGGCCTGTAAAACCAATCGCAACTTCTCGGGCCTTTCCGACTAGTGGAAAAACGACCTCGAATGTATATGGTAAACGCCATTACAAACCTCCCTTTTCACGATCTTTGAAATAAATGCATGGGGACCTTTTATCTGTGGAATATGGAGTTTAACTTTATTCAATGTAATGATATTACCTAAAACATACTATAGAAGGGATTTCTAACTCAGTCTATCCTATATTTGAATAAACAGAAAATGAATACATTTGTACATTCGTTTTTCCGACCTTGTTTTTCTAACCTCTGACGGAAAGACCCGAGATGATGCGATTGCTGTAAAACAGAGGTGGGATCAGGTGCCGCGGAAAAGTGAGCATTCCCTGCCGACCCGCAATGTGCTCCCTGTCATGTTCGGGAAATATAGCAGAAAATTCGTCAATTCAGTTTGTTAATAATGAACTGACAATTAGTCTGAAAAACTTCAGTCAGCATTTGACTTAATGATAGACTGTATATGCTGACAAGGTCATTATATCGACCTGAGAACTTACTAAATGACTTTAAACGAGACGGCTGATATTTTTGTTTCGTCAACTTGTTTCTCAATAACTTACCTCGTTTAAGAAATTGTTCATGCATATAGAGCATGCTCTTGCGTATCGAATCAACTGAGATATATACACTCCGTTTGCAAGTGATGAAGGCATATTGCTGCAAAGGAAAGGGAAGTTGACGATCGAAAAGTTAAAGTCCCCACTTTAACTTTAAGATTTGTTTTTTTTAGATTGCCATTAACGTCTTTTTTTTGGTAAAGTATCCAAATCTTGAACAGATGTATTAGGCTATGTATTATCTTTTATTTCAAGCTCACTGGAATAAATCCATTTACATAAGAATGGAAATAATGTCGGTCAAATTGAAGAGTTTCTGCTTCTGTTATAATAATCCGACTCAAAATAAAATTTTCTGATTCTGAAATAACCATTGTTAATTGCCAATATGTCGTAGATATATCTAAATGTCGAGTTGCGTTTTCTTCTTTTCAGGTACATGTACAAGGTTTGAGCTTCATTTGAATATAAAAATAGGTCTGCTAATAACAGAGCGCAATCGGTATCAATGGGAATACCAACAGACTGTTTGAAGACATGGGCTCCAAAAACCACATAGATAAATGTCAATCAGAAACTCAAAACATCTTTTTAATTTCAACTTCAGAGAACTTGTTTGTACAATCAGAATGTGTTTTAACAAAATAATTTTGTAAATGACCATGCAGTGACAATGTGAATCATTTTACGAATTCTACTTTTATTGAAAAAGCAGCTGTCAATAATTTAAAAAGCCTGGAATTGAATTTTTCGTATAGAATTGTTGAATATAAAGTTGAAAAGTAATAAATTTTTATGCGGATTTTGGTAAAATTAAATTTTTTAAAAAGTATTCTTATTTGATTTACACTACTCGAATATACATGTATTGTTGCGCAATATTCTTTAAGTTTCTCCTTCACTGCTGTAAATATTTTAGTGATGAGTAATCAAGAAGCTTGGTTGATCATTAACTGGAACCCACTATGTTGCAGTGTTTGTAAGGACTTTTAGGAAGTTTCAGAATCCAAAATAAATATGGTAATTTAAATTCAGTTTGGTTGTTGGGAATATTAAAAATATACAAATCAAACAAAAGAGTTTGTAGAATTTCCCCCTCAGAAAGGGAACTATGTGTATAAGTTGAATCAATACTTTAGAATCCCAGTTCCTCTAAAATACATTTCAAGTATTAAATGAGCCTTACAAACAAATTAAAATATAACTACCGGTACATCTAACTAACGTAACAGCATACCTCTCTCACATGAAATACAAGTACACAAAACTGAAACAATTCTTTGACTTGTTATATGATTATGTACTAACAAGGTTGTCATTGGAATTTCATTTGTGTCACTCCTTTTCACTCATTCTCTCTCAATGTAACAGTTCAAATCTGCATGTACTAAATTATTCCATGATTTTCAGAATATACGAGGGCCGTTCAAAAATTACGCGGACTGTGCTATTATTTACTCTTACAGACGTCATATAGTTATAAAATTTCACAGAAATATGTATCTTAAAGATTCCAATAAATTTTGGGCAAAATTTCTGTATTTTAAAAAAATTCTACTAAAATTATCGGTATGTTGATATTGATGATGGAGAGGTATGGCGCACGACAAAAAAATTGAAGCAAAAGCATGCGGGTTCAAAAATTTAACTCATTGATTTTCTAAAATTCGCGATACTTTTCAACAATTTTCTCAAATGTACCTTTAAATTGTTCTATTATTATGCATTTAGATTTCGGACATAATATTTGAAGTACTAACAGAAATATAGTGATTTTTCTTTGATGCGATTCCCGTGAAAACGACTGTGAAAATGACATCTCCTGAATTGACGGCGCACCACATTTTTGTTAAAATATGTGTAATGCTCGAGATATCGGCAACACAGATCCAAAATATGCAAAATAAAACATGTAGTAAACTAGGCTACTCGTGACAATCGCCGACAAATAGCAAATTGAAATTTTAGACAGTTAGACCTCTGTAAAAAGGCTATACGGGAGGACTGGAAGAAGATTATAGAGGAAAAGTTAACTTTATCCGGACTGTAAAGAACGTGATTGAGAGTCACCAATATCACACTATATCTCATAGGTAGCTCTTGGTTTTAAAACAGAAAAAAGAATATTCTTTACTTGTTTAATAGATTTTAAGCTTGACAAGAAATGATGTTTTGATGTGGAGTAGATACGGTAACTCAAACTATACAGTTACTCAAGGGAAAATGTTGAGAAAATGAAAGCTCAATCACATATTTTTTATAATGCTTGTGACGTCGAAGATTTTGCTGCGCCGTGACTTAATGGTATGTACTGAGAAACCATTCAAAATTGATACCAATTTACAACATTTTGATATGAAATTTTGAAGACCATATAAGTAAAGATTTTTTTTTATATTATCTGTGAAATTTTGCCCGATTATGTCGTCAAATATTTCTTCTGTGCAACAAGTCCGCGTAATTTTTGAACGGTCCTCGTATAAAGTAATATCGTCAGATTTATTTGCAACAAGTAGCACAGACGTGTACAATTGGAAATAAAGCCAGCTATTTCCTCATTGTCTGTAGTACACAGGGTGTTGTTAAATAAGTTGATCCACAATGTCAGTAATGTCACTAATAACGACAGTTCTCAAGGTTTCTGTTGACTGGGGGATTCGGATTTCGGTGATTCTCTCGATGTTGACTTCTTAGCAGCAGGCGAGGTACCTGAAGTCAAACAAGATACAAAATCATAAAAAAAGAACAATCATTCTAGGAACATCTTCAAAGATGTAAGAATGAAAAGCTTGTAAATAATGCCTACATCTTATAACGATATCCTAAAATATTCCATCTTCTCTGAAATATAAACTAGAACTGTCCAATAGGGACAAATACCCCCGCTGGGTTTTTCGGAATAGGTGCCAATTCAGAAATATTTTATGGATCTAGTAAGAGGTGTTCACTATTGTCTAATAAAGTGCCCCGCCAAAGCATGATACGCCTGTCAAATTTGTTCAATAATCATAAATTGGTTAGGGTGCAAGAAAATCAAGTAACCTTGATAAACAGATTGACACAGATTTCAATGATCTAATTTCCATTTCTTATCATGTTTAAAATATTGTGCATACATCTCTAAGAGACTTACAATGTAGGGATTAATTAAACCAAATAATACATCAAATAATTCTAAACTGGCTGTGTTAGAGCTTAACAAATATCCATCTGCAGCTTTAAATTGTTTATTGCATATTTTACGATATAATGGAAATGCTACAGTCTAATAAAAAAAATCAAAAATTAATTATTCTTTAGACTATAAAATTCTAAGTGAGACATGACTGCAATTTGTTGCAAATATATAGAAATTGAAATGAATTTTTTTTTCAATGAGCACACGTATAATTAATTTTAATTATATTATACAATACTAATTTAGTTTTAATCATACACTAAAACATCAATTTGTTTTAATTACATTACACCAATTGAAAGATATTTTTCTGGACTATAGCCATCAAGAACTATGAGGCCATTTCTTTTTGTCCAACTCCCAAGAGATAAATTAAGATAACACTGCATGACCAGATCTAGAGATGCTCCTGACAATGAACTCATTAATTTCTCTCTAATTTGACATGCACATTTCTGCTATCAAAATTCTCCTTGACCAGTGCTTGATAATTATGCCCATGGGACAAACTGAATTCCTCTAAAAACATTAACATTTGTTACTGAATTTTCTGTAAGGTATATGATGAAAAAATAAGTTTTTACTTCATTTAGCATTTTTTAATAAGGATAGAACTATATTTTTACATTTTTTAGGATTATGAAATTTAAAATTTTAAAGACTTACTTTTTTTTAAAAAATCACTTAAATTAAAGGTCACAGTGACTTTGAAATAGGTCATGACACACCTTCTACCCAAGATGCATAAATTGTCCAAGTTTGATGATTGTAAGTCTTATAGTTTTCTAGTTATGAGCCAAACAAAATCACAAAAGAAAAAAGAAACAAGAGGCCCATGGGCCACATCGCTCACCTGAGAAACTTTGGCCATGCTGTTCTTTAACAGATTTTCCCCCTTCCTAATACCAATTGTGACCAAGCCCTATCCCCAGGGGTTATGATTTGGACAATTTAGAATCTACACTAAAGTTTTTTCCTATATATTTCTATGTAAAACTTAAGTTTCCCTATTGTGGCCCCGCCCTACCCCCTGGGGTCATGATTTTTACAATTAAGAATCTACACTACCCCAGAATGCTTCCACATAAGTTTCAGCTTTTCTGGCCAAATGGTTCTTGAGTAGAAGATTTTTAGAGGTTTTTTCCTATATATTTCTATGTAAAACTTGAATTCCATATTGTGGCCCCGCCCTACCCCCGGGGTCATGATTTTAACAATTTAGAATCTACACTACCCCAGGATGCTTCCACATAAGTTTCAGCTTTTCTGACCAAATGGATCTTGAGAAAAAGATTTTTAAAGTTTTACCTATATATTTCTATGTAAAACTTGGTTTCCCTATTGTGGCCCCGCCCTACCCCCTGGGGTCATGATTTTTACAATTTAGAATCTAAACTACCCCAGAATGCTCCCACATAAGTTTCAGCTTTTCTTCCCGAATGGTTCTTGAGAAGAAGATTTTTAAAGTTTTTCCTATATATTTCTATGTAAAACTTAGTTTCCCTATTGTGGCCCCGCCCTACCCCCGGGGGTCATGATTTTTACAATTAAGAATCTACACTACCCCAGAATGCTTCCACATAAGTTTCAGCTTTTCTTGCCGAATGGTTCTTGAGAAGAAGATTTTTAAAGTTTTTTCCTATATATTTCTATGTAAAACTTGGATTTCCTATTGTGGCCCCGCCCTACCCCCGGGGGTCATGATTTTAACAATTTAGAATCTACACTACCCCAGGATGCTTCCACATAAGTTTCAGCTTTTCTGGCCCAGTGGTTATTGAGAAGAAGATTTTGTAATGACCCCAACCTATTTTTGTATTTTTTTTATTATCTCCCCTTGGAAAGGGACTTGGCCCTTGATTTTAAGAATTTAAATTCCCCATTACCCAAGGATGCTTTGTACCAAGTTTGGTTAAAATTGGCCCAGTGGTTCTTGAGAAGAAGTTGAAAATGTGAAAAGTTTACAGACGGACGGACGGACAGACAGACAGACAGACGGACGGACGGACGGACGACGGACAACGGGTGATCAGAAAAGCTCACTTGAGCTTTCAGCTCAGGTGAGCTAAAAACGCCTGTAAAATGCAGAAAAATCATCCAATAATGGTGAAAATACCAGGCGCACACCTTCATATGGTGAATATTAAGTGTATAAATTTTCAGAAAAATCTATCCAATAGTTTCTGAGAAACGGTCCGGACAAAATCTTGTCTACAGACGGACGGACAGACGGACATGGTGATTCCAATATACCCCCCTAAACTTCGTTTGCGGGGGTATAATTACCTGCTATGTCATATCCATAGGCAGTGTAGGCCGTTGTCATTCCTTATTTAAATTACCTGCTATGTTATATTAATAGGCTGCTGTCATTCCTTATATAGATAAATAAACTACCTGCTATGCTATATCCATAGGCGGCGTAAGCCGCAGTCATTCCTGCCTGGGCGCCTGCAAGTTCTGCTGCACTCAGATATTTTATTAGGTCGTCCCCTCTTTCCTGAACCTCTCTTACCCGTGGGGATTACTATAAAACACCAATAGTTTCCATTTCAGCTCATAAAACAAACATTTATAGATTCAGGATAATTACAAAAAGAATTTACCAAAAGTGTATTACATTCTTTTTCCAAGGTATGACAAACTTTTTAATAGTTGACTGAGGATAACACATTAGAGTTATTCATATTTTTTATATATCAATAAGCATTAAGCAGGAGTTATTATAATTGTGTATCTAGTTTTAAGATTCTGTTTATGGCATTCCTATTTCCTGACACAGACCTGGTGGGAAGCCCGAGTGGGAGTCGTCCACAATAACCAGAGTGTCATTACTGCTGTCATCTATACCAGTCTGATTAGTGGCTTCACTCCCAACAGACATCTGAAATCATAAAACATCACTGTAATATACTGTACATCACTTCCTAGACATCTAAAATATTTAAACATCAATGTACAATACTTTACATCACTAATCAACTCTATATACAGTACTTACAACACTTAGAGGGCTGGCGGGGACCGAGTCCATGCTGTATACAGACTCGCTGTCGGCTTGGTACGTCACGTTGACATCATCTCCCTTGGCTTTCTTTCCCTCTCTTTTCTGACAGAGAAACAGGAGAATATAAACAAAGGATCAAGGATTGATTAATGTCATTGGAGATTAGTTTAATGGTATGTCTATACCTCCTATTTTGAACCTCTCTATGTAGAGGTATCTCTCAAGGTTTCCTATTTTTTCTGACTTACCTTGTACTCTCTCTTCCTCTTCCTTTCTTTATCCTTTCCTCCTTCCCCATCTTGTCGTCCCTGCTTTACTGTTTACAGTAAGTAAATACAACACACAAGAAAGAGACCTTTCTTCATTCTTAAATACCTCAAAATTAAATACATATAAGAATATTTAAAAGAACACTTGAATTTTTTTCTCGATTTCTTCATCATCCAGTAGGAGAGAGACGACTTCTTTGGGTTTTAGCATGTCAGTTTTGTAATTTCCACCACTCTTTGTATCTAAAACAAACATTCTTGTTTAGAGAAACATTGTTTCAATATAAATAATGTTATTTCAAAACTAGTCTTCTTTCTTCAGGATGAAAATTGTTGATTTCCATAGAAACCTCTATTTCACACAGCTACAATAAAATTAAAAGAATTTAATGGAATAGCAATTTTTCAATATTTATATTTACAAATGTTATTGAAATGTACGTGCAAATTTACTAAGATTCCCCTTATATATCCTCTCCTCCAATTCCTGTTTAATTTATTTCTTCTCCCAGTTTTGCAAGACACAGATACTGTTAACTCATTCTTCACAAACTCAACAACTTGAGTATGCATCGGAAGTGTGATCAGGCTGTACACTTGCCGATATTGAAAAACTTGAAAAAGTTCCACTGACCACTGCATGAATCGTGACAGGTCTGTCAGTATTAGCATCAAGAAATTCGTTATACTGTAGACGTACTTTTTTCCGCGGGGTCATAATTCCGCGGAATCACAATTTCTGTTTAATCCGCGGGTAGAAAATTACGCGGATTTCTTAAACTGTTCCTGTATGCCTTACATTAATATTAAATACGCTTGGACAAATTTCCGCGGAAAATTCGTGACCGCGTACATAGCGTAAAATAATACCAAACGGAAAAAAGTACTTCTATAGTATGTTGAAACAGGTTGGGAACCTCTCATAATAAGAAGGGATAAAGCTAAACTTTTAACAATGTTTAAAATCCATAATAACCTATCTCCCGATTATCTAAAAAATATTGTTCCAGTAGTTAGAAACACTGTTTCAAATTATAATACTCGTAATTCAAGTAATTATTTCTTGCCAAAATTTAGGCTTGAATTATTCAATAAGTCATTTATCCCTGACTACTCGAAAACGGAATGCACTGAGTAACGAAATAAGGGATATAATCTCAATAGGAATTTTCAAAGGAAAACTGAATAAGAAAGACAAGACTCCAAGGTATCTATCATAAAGAAAAAAGTATCTTAACATTTTACAAACAAAATTAAGGCAGTACTGTATTTTAAACTATGACATATATAGATGCAACATTACAACAAATCCAAACTGTTCTTGTGAATATAAGGAAGATATTCATCATTTTTTTTCTTTTTGTGTAGAAAATATCTAGAAGCTAGACGTTTAATGATGAAGTAGATCTTTACTTGTTGTTAAAAATGTAAAAATGTTAAATGTACGTACACTACTTTGGGAGATGAATCATTCTTGCAAGAAAATGAAAGAATATTTAGTATTGTTAAAAAATCAGGATACTGGTCCTTTCAATTAATAATTTTTTAAATTTTGTATTTACTACCTCTTTTGGAACTATGTTATTATGGTTAATGTCGTCATTTTTTTCAGCAGAATATTGATAAGTATTTTTGGCAATAATACATGTAGCAATTATTTTTGTTATGTTCATGTATATTATTGTAAAATTGTAAATCTTTGTAAATATTGTATGGCTTTTGATATTTTATGTATGGGAGAGGACTATCTAAGTTTTTGGAACTTGTGTCCAATCCCTATGGTATGTTATCAATAAAATATGTTCAAAACAAACGAATATTATTGATTGCCACTTACTCCTATGGTGAGATGAGTCACAAAATGTAGAAATCAGTAAATATATTTTCAATCAGTTCAAAAAATTTTAAGAGATTCTGGTAGATTTAATCAATTATTACAGCCTAAACTTAAACTCAAATAGTTTTTAAGCATTGAATTCATATTTTTGGATGTCTTCGGTCCTATAACACACATGGCCGCGCGGTATTCAATTTGTAGGCACGGTCAGGTGTGTTATAGGACCGAAGACATCCAAAAATATGAATTCAATGCTTATATTTACATTCTGTAATTTTCGTTCTTCATAATTGCTTATTTTGTTAATCTTAGATGTGAGTTTAGCACCCTTCAAAACTGCCGTAGTTAACAGATGTAAGAGCCATTTGTGACGTCAAATGACGTTAAATGACGTACCAAAGTTAAATAACGCAAACAAACATTGCGAGGATAAAAGAAATAAATTAATTCTTGACGCACATTACGTTAATTTTTACGTTATAGTTTTTCATTAAAATGAAATAAAACATTTTACATTTTGGTGTCTCTAGAGTATTGAAAATGCTTAAAGTTCCTGCTGTGTATTCTAACGCGGGGTGACAAGATTTCGCGTGTGTTATAGAAATTTGAACGTCGTGGATTTCTAATGGATTTCTTAAGGAAAATTACACTGAATGTAAATATATATTTATTATGTGTAACGAATGTGTTTTCTAAACAAACATGTTTGTATATCAATATTTTTCTTTCCATTTTCTTCCATGTATAGACATTGGCAGTTGTAACATTTTATGGTGAGGACCTCTTAAGTTGTTAGAACTTGTGTTCAAACCATTTGTATATTATTTTAAAATACAATAAAATACGTTCAAACCAGCTGCTTCTTAAATAAAAATGGAATTTGTAAATTTACTTATTTTGTCATTGGTCATTTGCAAAATTATTTTGTTAAAAATATTCTGATTGTACACGCAATTACTCTGAAGCCGACATCAAAAAGATGCTTGGGTTTATGATTGACAATATCTATGTGGTTTTTGGAGACCAGGTCTTCCAACAATCTATTGGAATCCCCAATTGCGCTCCGTTATTAGCAGAGCTATTTTTGTACTAGTATTCATATGAAGCAGGATTTGTGCAAAATATTATGCATGAAATGAAGATAACACTTGCTGTGGCCTTCAACATTTAGATATATCGACAACGTATTTTCCATTCTCATGTCGACAAGATATATCCTGGTGAGCTGGAGATAAAAGATACTACAGAGTCTGGCACATCAGTTTCATATTTGGATATTTTACTTGAAAAAGATGTTAATGGCAATCTAACAACCAAGCTCTATGATATTCGTGATGAATTTAACTTTTCTATCATCAACTTCCCTTACTTATATGAAGCAATATACTGTATGAAAAATTTCTAAAACGAGGTAAATTATTGACACACAAGTTGATCATACAAGAATATCATCAGTCTCGTTTAAAGTCATCATTTTGTAAGTTCTATGGTCGATACAATGACCTTGTTAGCTAATACAATTTATCATTAAGTCAAATGCTGACTGACGTTTTTTTCATACGAATTTTTTTAGTTTATTATTTACCGGTATACATTGAAGTGACGACAAAGTTTTCCATCATTTCCCGTTCAATACAAGGAGCACACAGCGGATTTGACCAGTCGGCAGGGGATGCTTACTCCTCCATGTCACTTGATCCCACCTCTGATGTTTTGGAGGTCCGTGTTTGCTTTGTTCCTATTTTGTATTGTTTTATGGGCTTTTGATCTGGATTACTGTTCGTTATCTCCATATATTTGCATATCCACTGCTCTCTCCCACTATGAACATGTGGTCATCAATTGCGTTCATAGGACAGTAGATGCAATTGCTTCTGCTATGAGAGCAATTGCTCTATCAAATTCCTGTAGAACAACCTCTATTACACTTGTATAGCGTGCTGAGAAGTATATATATGAAACTTTTCGTAAAAGGAATAAAAATAAATTTTTAATAATATTCTTTGAGAAAAAAGAAATTCAGAATAATTAAAATTGCTGATTTATATCTTTAAAAATTTAATTTTGGTCAATGTATTTAATTGTATGATAAAACTTTTTAAAAATTATAGAAAACTGCCATATTTTTATTTTTTTTGTATCATGCATATTTGTTCATAGAACGATAACTCTTCACACTTGGGTAATATTATTCAGAAAACTTGTATAAACTAGTATATCGACTTTAACATGTGTAAAACGAAAGATAAAATTAACAGGAAGAAAAGTCTCTGGAATAGTACCGCTGCTATAAGAAAAAAGACTGAGCATGCAATACCCAGAATAATATATGTACTATGTAGTATGTAGATAAAAATGCTCTAAATCCATTGTTTGAAACAAAAAATAATAATGGCAACTTCGTTGATCAAATGCTTAAAACTACCTTCAATGGGAATCTCCCAGTTTCATAATAATTCATTACAGAGTTTGTATTTTACTTACACCTAGAGCATATTTTAAATATTGCAAATGCACACTTTCTATATCTTTTGCATTATGAAAACCCCACAGTTCACATCCATAGTTTAAAACACTAGACAACAATGTCTCTGTATTCAAATACATTTTACTTGCTTTAGCTTCTAAAGAGAACATAGCCTTTCTTCCTTGTGTACATAGTTGCTTCTGTGTAACATTAAATTTTCCATTATAATTCAAAAGCATTCCCAAGTAAATAAATTCGCCAATAATCTCAATAGCTTCCATTATGTATTCAGGAAAATGCTTTGAGTTTGATCAATTTTTTCAATAGAAGATTTTAAATTTTATAAATTTTATGTGGTTTTCAAACTTAATTCTCGTTTGAAGTCAGAATTTAGCAAGTGATGATCGTTTTAAGGTCTTGATTGCAAGTACAATATATCGCGTTGAGTCTTATTTTGACTGTCATATTGCAATTTATACAATGCTAATTATTCCTTTTGATGTGTCTCTTTAAATCTATTGAAGACTCCTTAATTGTAACTTCATTCATGTATTGTCAGTTACAACCAAAAAGACGTGATCTACAAGATAACTGAAATATTCCCCATTTTCCAGGGTTATTCGTGAAGGTTTATATATTACAATTAGTTTTATGTTTTATACATGTGTATCACAATTACCAGGTAGTTTGAAACATTTCATCAGAAATCGACAGCTTATAAGGCTACAAGGAGAAAACACAGAATGTAAGTTATTAGTTTTTAGTTTTATGCATTACTTTTTTTTCAGAAAATGAAAACACATTTACTATCATGTATAGAAACAAATAATGTAAATCATTTTTTTATAAATCATCTATTTAATTTTTGAAAATAGTATCTAACATTGTACTTTTCTAAGGACAGTGCATTTCAAATGCAGTTTTCATTAATTACCTACCGTATTCTTTGTATACTTCCGTCAAAATGCTTATTTTCAAAATGAATGTTTTCGAAAATATATACCTACTGGATATATGCCGAATACAGTTCTGTATGAAAAATATCAGACAGTTTGAGGCCCGTTAGGGCCGAAAACTGTCTGATATTTTTTCATACAGAATTGTATGAGGCATATATCGTACTTAAAACATTGCTCTTTACATTTCTTTTCATTTACCTGAGACAGTCTGATATTAAAACAAAAGTATTTATGGCCATTGAATCATTCCAGAATGAAAACTACTCACTGATACTAGACCCTTTATTTTCATTTGTTGATTTACCTGAGACAGTCTGATATTATAACAATAGAATTTAGACTTGAATGAAAACTACTCACTAATTCTCTGACTGAGAGTGTTAGGAATCAGCTATTTTGTATTGGATAGTTGGAGTGAACAGAGCTGTTTAAAATGGAGAGTGGGGACGAAATATTCTTTACTCAAAACAAATTAAAACCTGAAAGCAATGGATCAGATTATGATACCGATAATCTCATAAGTGATATTCTAGGGATGGAGAAGGAAAATACTAGTACTGCTGTGAACTTTGATTTAAACTTTGAAAACCCATCAAAAATATCGACGATGCAACTATGCAGGGCAATTCTCGGTTTGCAGACCCGCTTTCAGAGACTGACATGAACAATCTTATCAAAAGTGCCGTTCCTCAGAATACCGAGAGAATGGGCGAAAACAAGAAATATTGAGGAACCTATTTTGTCTATGGACAATATGACCCTAAATCAATTCCTATGAGGCTTCATCACGGAAGTTAGAAACAAAACAGGGAAACATTACCGCCCAAACACTCTCTATGAGATTATAACATCAATTCAACACTTTCTACGTCAAAATGGCAAATTTGTCAGTTTTCTCGATGATAATGAATTCCGTAATATGAGACAAGTCCTTGATGCACGGATGAAGGAAGTGGCTAAAACAGGCTTAGGGAGTTCCCGCAGAAAAGCCGAAATCATTAGTGTCGACCAAGAGAATATGTTATGGGAGAAAGGTTTACTTGGCTCCGATACGCCAGCCAAATTGTTGGACACATTAGTTTTTTCTTTCGGATTAAATTTTGCATTACGGGCAGAAACATCGAAACTTGCGAAGAGGGACCAGGTCACAGCTAGAAGTGAAGGACAGCGACGGCGCCCGTTATTTATTGTACACAGAGGACGTGTCAAGACCAATTCCGTGGGGTTAAACTCAAGGTAGCTGGGGCCCGTTTTACAAAAGGACTTACGACTTAAGACCAAAACCTTTCTTCATATAACTTTTTAATAAACATTATATCGAAAATTATTTTATTCTTTTTAAAAGAAATGTGATAAGACATTTTTACACTGATAATTTTTAAGAGAATTGTTAATTTTGCAAACTTGTACAATAATCTGAAGTTTTTGGTCTCAGTACTAGTCGTAAGTTCTTTTGTAAAACGGGCCCCAGGATCCTAAGTGTGTGCGAGTGTATGAAGATTTTGAAAATCCTGAGTAATGTGTTGTTAATTTGTACAAAAAATATGTGTCATTGTGTCCAGAAAGTGGGAAAACGGATGCCTTTTATTTAAGGCTAAAAAAATATCCGACCGATGCATTATGGTTTAATGATGTTCCTGTTGGAATTCATCCTCTTAAAAATACTGTTGCGAGTCTTTGCAAAGATGCAGGATTTACTGGCTACTTTACCAACAATTCTCTCCGTGCCACGGCTGCCACACGTCTCTATTCGGCAGGAATTGAAGAACAGTTAATCTCGGAAAAAAACTGGCCATCGTTCACTGGCACTTCGTGGATATAAGAGAACATCGGATGATCAACTTAAAGCCGTTGACAGCATTCTGAAGTCGAAGAATATGAAACCTTCGTCTTCTACATCTACATTCCCTTGTGATGTGTCTACGTCGTGTGATGCTATGTCTTCTTCTTTTTGTGATTTTGTGTCCACTTCCAAGGGGAACTCGACTGGGAGAAGTGTACATGTGAAAGCTGCAGAAAAGTGTGTTACCATTGACATTAATTTCTAATTACAGTCAAGACTGTTATTCTGATTAAATGAAAAGGTTTTCATTCTCCTTTTGTCATGCATAATTATTCACAGTTTCAAAATATGCATTGCGTACATATTTAACATATTAAAGTTTACTGTTTCAATTGTTAAATAATTGCATTATTTTTCTTTTATTCTGTAGCAGTCCGATTTTGAAGGATATCAGTACTGAGACAGCCTGATATTACGATTAATATCAGACTGCTCACTAATATCGGACAGGCACAGGTAAATTTTTAGACTGCAAGAATAAAGGAATGATGTCACAGCAATGTTTTAACACTATATATATATACATTGTCAATGTCAATTTCAGAATCAGTCATACAGAAAATCGACATGGAAACGACATCTGCAATGAATATAAATAATTGGAAAAGTCATTTGAAAGACTTGAATGCATTTCTTCGTGAAAATGGTGTGGATACTTCAAAGTTTGAGCGGGAAATGGCTTCCGGAGAGGGTGTCACGGAAAAAGTTGATGCACTAATGGGATGTTTGTGGTCTATGGTTGCAGAATACAGGAGCAAAGGCGATTTTATGAAATCATCAATATCTTTCCTGTTTTCACTAACTAATTATCTCGACTCAGTTATTCCCTACTCTCGTCAACTCAAACAAGTTTTTCCAGTTGTTACGACTTTCTTGAATCTGGTTTCCAAAGATAGTGGCACAGTAAAACAATTGACAGAGGATGTTCTGGCTGATGATGTGGTGAAACACGAAATTGCAGGCAACATAGAAAAGCTGTCCACTTCACAAATATATGTTTGTGCAATAAATGATCCCGAAAGCATAGAAAGGAAGGCAATACAATCCATGATCGCTAATGTTAACATTGACATTGGTGTGGAACATATTGGAAATTTGAAAAGTCGGATTGAGAGTCTGATCTCATGTGATATGGACAAAGCACGGGCAGAGAGATGTGT